>NW_005842726.1:468475-482261 GCF_000455745.1 Alligator sinensis | reverse complement strand
CGCTGGCATCCCAGCACAGCTCCATAGAACCCTGCCAGCCCACGCCTGGCCCTGGGCCCTGGGACACTGGCGCAGGCCCCGCGCTCCTGCATGCTGCTGCTTCCACTCCCCTTGCCCCCCCCGCCCACTTTCCCCACTTTGCTGCCCAGCTGCCAGTCACCCTGCACCATGTGGTTCCTGGCTGCATGGCTAGACCATGGAACTCGGCAGGAGCTGGCCTGGTCCTGAGGACTGGGGCGATTACCATGGTCCTCCCCTGCCTCCCAGTGTCTTACCTGAATTTCCCGTGCTGGCACAGGCACGAACAGCCCCACGGTCCCAGGCCAGAAGCCTTTGTTAGGCTGGGGCTTCTGGCTGGCGGGGGGGGGCGCTGGCCAGGCCCTGCTGTTGCAGGAGTCTGCTGTGGCTTCCCCTGGGTCCTACTGCCCCTGGCTCCTGTCATCTAGTTTTGGTAAGGAAGGGCACTTTTTCAGCATAAAACACCTTAAGCTTTTTTTTTTTTTTTTTGGTCTGGTGCAGGAGCTATGCA
The DNA here is from genome assembly GCF_000455745.1 of Alligator sinensis. Taxonomy (NCBI): domain Eukaryota; kingdom Metazoa; phylum Chordata; order Crocodylia; family Alligatoridae; genus Alligator; species Alligator sinensis. The sequence goes on along the minus strand of NW_005842726.1, from coordinate 481,732 downwards.
TTCTCTCATAGTACCATATCTAACAGGCCCTCTATTCATGTTACATTTATGCTGCAATTAATGTGCTACATGTGCACTTAATTCAAGGCACCATAAAATGGGAAACAAGCCACAAAAAGTATTCTACATATACAGAAAATTATGTAGAACATTTTTGTGGCTTGTTTGAATGTCACCTTAAATTTAATGTTTGGCTGAGACGAAATCATCTGATAATCAGTCCTGAAGCCAGAATCACACATGGGTCTGGAACTTGCCCTGGGACCGACAATCAGCAGACTGTTGGCCCCAGCCCAAGGCTGAGGGCAGGGGAGTGGGGGAGGAGGGTAAGGGGGAATGACATACTGAAAGGCATTTGAGCTGGGGACCTTAAACCCTGTGCCAGGGGTGGATGAATGCCCTACTAATGGGTTCTTTATAAATTTACTTTCCAAAAGATTGTCTGAACACTTATGTAGATTACATTACTCATACAGTAACGTAGAGTATTATTTTTATTTAACTGCAAGCTTCCATTAACATGATAGATCATTACAGTCTATCAAGCTAACAACCTATAGATTAAGGAAAGGTAATTAACTGTACTAACTAATAGTGATTATTGCAAGCCACTGTGTTACTAATCTGTGGATTTACAGGAGTGATTGATTCGCATGCTTCCATTGAAATTTCACTTATCATTTTAAAATTACAGTTAACAAACACCCACTCTCCTATTAAAATGTGAAGAGGCTAACTCACAAAAGCATGGATGTTCTGTGTAAGATTCACTAATTCTCTAAGGCTAGAAATGGATGCCCCCAAATGAAGCAGATCAGCTATGCTGCGGTGTGTCATGGAACAGCTGATCCACTTCACTGGATGAAAATGCACATCATCCCCTGTCCTGCCCTTGATGGTGTGGAACAAAGGTGCTGTGATCTCTCCACTTTCTCTGCTCATCCAGACTTGCTTCTGAGGCTGTGGGGGATGCCAGCTCTGTGGTTGCAGGGCTGGTGCTGGGAGATCCTTTTAAGATCCTTCTAGAATATCCCAGTCCTGGCCCTGCGGCTGCGGAACTGGTGATGGGAGAGAAGGATCTCCCAAGCCTGGGTCCTGCAACTGCTTGAGGGGCTCTTAAGCTGCAAGAGTACCTACCTGGGGTGGCTGGAGAGTGTGATCTGCTTATATTCTCCCACCACAGAGCTAATAGACATCTGCTGCAATAAAGTGGCAGAGTCTATTACTACTTTTTGTCGTGCCACTGATTTTCCCATCTATTCAATCACAGTTTTTGCCACCAGAAAAATATTTATGGTGGCACAAATGAGATGGTTGTTTCCACTCTAAGTTCCTTGATGTGGAGCATATGAAAGAAGTCTTATTCTGTTTTTCAGTTATTCCATTGTGAGCATCTAGGCTCCACTGAATGTAACGTCATTTCTGCTCAGGCCTCATTTAAAATATCTATGTCCTTCCCTCTGAATTTAATTAACTTAAAACACATTCAAGTTTACTTTCAGACGCATACAAGCAATGCCTAATGACTTCAAGAAAAATGAGAGTAGAACTCACTCTAAAATAAAATTCTGTATAAAAGATACTCTATTGGAAAGTATCTTACCATTGGAGATATTACCATTGGAGATTCTAATATCCATTAGAATTCTAACATCTAATTTAATTCTAGATTCTAATATCCATTAGAATTACCATATCCATTAGATATTACCATTGGAGATTCTAATATCCCATTACCATGGGATATTACCATTGGAGATTCCTTATGTTGTCCTAATCAGGTAACACAGATTGGTTCTTGCTTTACTGCTATGTATTTTTGTATTCACCAAGATAACGATTAGTGCTATTTCTCATTTTTAGAGCACAGAGACCTATGGAAACCAACATTATATACACTGGCCCCTTCCACATGTTACAGGTATTATATAATTAATTGGCTAATTGCATAGTTGCCTTAAGAGCAAATACACATACAAAAGTACTTACGTGATGAAAACTCCAACCAGCTGTCAAATTAGATTTTGAAAAAGTATACTAACTTTATAGCTGGTTGATATCCAGCTTTAATCTGCACATGTAGCAGGGTGTCCTCTGAGGTTGGGAACCCCATCAGCTGACAGGGCTCCCAGGCACAGGGGTGCACCATGCCCAATGTGAAGCCTCCAGACCCTGGGGATCAAGGCAGCCATGATCCTGACAGTTCAGGGGTGCATGGAAACTCCTGAGTCTTTGGCAACAAGGCAGCTGCCATCTCCAGCACCTGGGGGTTTCATGTACCCCCAGACTCCACCTCAGGGCCCAGGGGTTTTACACATTCCTAAGCCTGGGAGATTGTGGCTAGTATGATCTCCAAGCCTCGGGGGTGGGTAGGACACCCACATAGCTGGGAGCCCCTCAATTGAGAGGGCTCCCAGTCACAGGAGCTTGGCTCTTGCTGCTGCAGGGGGAGCCCAGAATTAGGTTCCCTTTGCACTGGCAATAAGGCGCAATGAGATCTAATGTGTGATCCCACAATCGCATCTTCTGCCATGTATGCACATGTGGCATGGCAAGAGGTGTGACTGTGTAGATCATGTATTAGATCCCATTGTGCCTTTACCTGCATGTGTAGAGGGGGCCAATGATTCATTTGAGTAGCACATTGAATTGAAAAAATAAACCCACTATAAAATTACATAATATTGTATAGCTATGTCATATTTATATGCAGATTTATAAAAAGTGTGTTCCTGAAGGCTTTTGGTGACTTAATAGTTTGAAGACAAATACAAATTAAACCAACAATTGTTCTTTCTTGCTTATTCCTCCCAATAATGAGCATTCTCACTACCTTTTTTAAGTAGTACACAAGATAGCCAAGCAGCATGTTCACAGATTCAATCCCTGTGGGGATAGATGAATCCCTTTGGGGTACATGAAACCCCCAGGTGCTGGAGATTGCAGCTGCCTTGTTCCCAAAGGCTCAGGAGTTTCCATGCACCCCTGAACTGTCAGATTGGGAAGGAGGGGGAGAACGTATGCAATCAAAACCCAGATCTCAGTCCTCCTGATTGCAAATACTCTGTCATTAGCCTCCATCTAGTTAGAGTCCTGTTAGCTCATGCATCTCACCTGCCTTATCAGAGTGATAACACTTTAAGACAGGTAAACCTTAAAGCCCAGTGTTTCAGAAAATTTAAACACAAGCACTAAACTGTATATGGAAACAAGCTGGCAGTCACAGTAGATGATGAAACAGGTGTAATACGCAGCCACTGAGTAACAAACACCTTGAAGTAAGCAGCCCACTATGCTCCCCACTAGCTGACATTTCTAAATGCACAATTGTGTACTGTGAAAACAATATTGTTATAATGTAATCTTGAGGTGAAGAGGAGATAGGCAACTCCATGGAGTCTGTATCTGAAAAAAACCCACTGTGATTATGCTAGGCACAGATGAAAAAAATGCACTTAGCTATTGCTGCCTACATGAATGTGTGCAAGTAGGTGGTGGACTACAAGGTGACTCACAGCAACTCTAAATTTGAGTAACAGATAGATACCTTCTCTCAAATCAAACATATCTGTTATTTCTTGATTTTCCCCCTCAGTCAAAACCCATAACTAGAATATTTTTTCTAGGTTCTGATTAACCAGACTAATCCTCCTCAAACTCCGGTCAATGTCAGACCTGAGAAATCCCAAATTCAGTAAGACATGGAATTATGTCATCTGTATATGAATGGAACTGTCTTCATCTACCTCTTTACCTAAGAAGCAAAACAAAAGAGACACTGCTGTAGAAGTCTTCCTCTACCATAAGAAATGAAAAAGCTTTTTTCAATATTAAGGACTAAGGATACTCTGGAAAAGTATCAAAGAAAAACAATTTATTCTTATCAGCATTCAGGACACATGGCATCTTTATCAATTTTTTTCAGGACTACTATGCAAGCTTCTGAAACCAGTCATTACCTATTAAATATGAACTAAAAAAAATTTCAGCAGCTATGAGCCACATTCAGTGGCAATACACATGCTCTTTGCCCTGGACTAGATGTTAAGAACATTAGTTGTATTGGGGAAAACTAAGAATTCCAATGTGGGTTTTATATAGGAGAAGAATGATTTTTCAAGTAATAACTGAAGAGTAAATTTACTGGATTTGAAGATTACCTGTCCTTACATATTCTGCTAATGATTTCAGACTTCACTTATTTCTTAAAAGATATTTCAGCCAAGCTTTAAAGTAACACCCAGAACTCTGTTCTTTAGTGACTAAGATCAATATTCTTCATCCTACTGTGTGATGAGCCAAGATACAATCTTAACTTTATTGACCAAATTAGCACTGGCACAGCTTGTATAGAATATATATTCAGGAACCCCTAAAAGCAGACTGTATTGATATATTTCTTTAAAATCATGTTATGAACTCTACTACTTGGGACAAAACTAGAATACATTAAGTAGACAATTATTTGTTTCAGGATTATTTAACTGGTTAAAAGATATTTCCTTATGCTTATTTGAAAGATGTATTAATAAATTACTAAAATTCAGTGTTTTACTGACTAATATCTCATCTTAAAGATTTCAAACCCTAAATGGAAAAAGCAAACAAAATAAGGCAAGAGGCGACAAGTTCAGGGAAGTGAGAGATAGGAGGGTATTGATGGGCAGACCAAAGAAATAGGAGAGTGCTAAAATTCCTATCAGGGAGCTGCCATTGGACCCTGCTTGTGGAAGCATTTATAGCTGCCTTTGAAGAGTAGAGCAGTTTCCTAGTAAATGTCAAGCTGTTCTCTCACAATTGCCTCTGGGTACTGGGGAAGGGGCAAAACGTTCTGTGTATTCTCCTGTCCATACTAGAATTTCCTGGCTGCTGGAAGGGTGGGATGTTGTTTTTGCTGCTCTGCCATTTCTTTAGTTTCCTGGATGCTGCAGTAGTAATATTTCTATCCTCTATTCTTGATTCTCCTTCCTGTTTGCTAGAGTTCTGGCCTGCAATAATGAGCTTAAATACCTGCCTCTGAGGTTGGTCAGAAGTTTCCTAAAGCAACAGGAAACTGAAACGGACTCAATTCTCTTTAGTTCCATGCCTTAATACAGAGTTCTGAAGAACAACACTGAAAGCTGGGTGTAGTTGTGCCAGTTTTCACAATTCTCTGATGCTGCAACCTGTAAGAAAACTAGAAGCAGCAAATGCACTCAGGCTGGTAACAGATTCTGAAAGCATGCTGGATCAGCTGCACATAGTTCATATTTGACAATATTGAGTTCCTATACAAGAGTAACTGAGCTTTCCAATGACTGGGCTACATTCAAATAGTTATCAGAAAAAACAAATAAAAGAACAACAAGAAGCTTTTGAAAGAACAAACTTCCTATAGTTTTTCTTCCTACGGAATCCCCACTTGTTCTAAGTAAAGATGATCAATGAATTGGTCAGAAGCCACAACAGAACTCAGTTCTCTTGCCTCGCAATCCTAACTACCATAAACATGGCATCTGATGAAGTAAGCTGTAGCCTACAAAAGCTCATGTCTCTCTGAACGAGGTAGTCTACAAGGTGCCATACTGCCCTGCCTAACTGCAGACTCTCAAGGCTAACTAATTTCTCTCTACTGTAAATACTGGTAGTTAACTCGAATATATAATATGGAAGATATGCCTACCCTATCTTCACATCTTTGTTCTAAGCCTGGTCTTTGGACCACACCTCCTGAAAAACTTTCCAGAATGACAAGTCCCAAAGCTGAAAATGCTAGCTAGATGCAAGTTTAAAGGTACTATATGTAAAATTAACCCTGGGAATGAGCACTCCAGTCGCAGGGAGTTCTTGAATGAATATTTGGAAGCAAGGAGAATTCTCTTTGGTCGTCCTCTCCACACTGGATAGTTCTCACTACAGAATTTATAGAGCAGTACATTGTTTCTGAGATACGAAGAATACTTAGTTCTCCTGTGTCGATTTGAAAAGCAACTTAAGTGTTACCAAGAGCTTGCAGCGGCAGGTGAGAGGGTAATGACTGTACATTTGAGAAAGCAAAACTGAAGGATTATGTAGGAGTTTTCAGTCTTCCTCAGAAGTGACCTCACCTGCTCCAAAAAAATCCCTCCTGCTTTCACAGACAGCATGGTAATGAAAAGGTTTGTTCTTGGAGCTCTGAATAGCTTTCTCATTACTACTCTCTAGGTGTGGTTCACATTTAAAGTGACATCCTTCTGCCTCCTTTTAAAGTTTTCATTCAACTGAAAGTGCAACAGTGCCACTTTCTCTGTCTCACTATTAAATATAGACCACTATAATATGAAGAAGATTATAATAATGTTGAGGTTGGGGGCTCTTAGTTGAAAGAACAACAATGCTCAAACATATCAAGCACCAAAATCCTCTTGGACAAGGTGACAATTACACAAGATATTTCTCTCAGTGAAAGTAAGATCCCTACTGTATAGCTGAAAGGTGTGTTTTTAAGGTCTTGTGGTCCAAAATAAAGATATGCAGGAACCTGCACCTTGCCAGGGAATTGATAAGAAAACTCAAGAACCATACCTGACAGGAATAAGAGCTTTCTACAATGTAAAGTACTGCCACTCACTTATTTTTCCAAAATGTATTGGTCATGAACAGTAGAAGATCCTTTGCTTCAAATGACTATGCTCTGCCATGTCCCCATTGTCACAGCAACCTTGGATTAGCCTAAGCATCATTTTTTAATTTCCTCAGAGACACTAGAAGGGTGTTTATTACTACAGGCAGTCCTTGACTTACAATGTTTCGAGTTACAACATTTCTAAATTGACACCCTGTTCCAACTTTCTGATGTCAGTTTCGAGTTTACGATGCTTGATCCGACACCACACCATGCCAGCAAACAAGTTTGCTGTGTTGCCCATCTCCCTGGAGAACATCTGTCCAAACTTCCTTGGACACTTTAAGAAAGCACACAAGACTCCAGAAAACCTGCAGCCAAGACTCTTGAGAAGACTCCAGCCAAGAGCCCTTCAAAAAGTCCAACCGAGCCCTTCAAAAAGAGCAGCAAAGTCACCTCAAAGAAGTCTTTCCAAATCAATATGATGGCTATTTACAATATAAATACCTTAATGTAGCTATATTACTCATCTATAATTGATTGAGTACAAAATTCTGGGTTATTTTTGGTGAAAATAGGGTATCAGGCCTTGGTTCAGGAACCAATCCTCCATTTATAACATGGCTTCCTATGGGAAAATCGGTTCTGAGTTACAACGTTTTAACTTAAGATGTAGTTTTCAGGAACTAATTGTGTTGTAAGTCCGAGGACTGCCTGTACTTTAAAATCTGTGATTAAAGTCCCTACCTCTCACCTTCCCAGATATAGAGCTATACAGCACTGCATACTGATGCAGAAATAAGTCCCTGTTGTACTACAGTGTTTGTATATGGGAGCTGAGTGGTGTTGGACTGACAAAAATGGTAGAATCAAGACCTGAAGGTTAATTAAAAAAATATAATTGCTATTATAATTGCTACCTGTTCTTTATTGGCTTCATTGGTTTTTACTCTCAATAGTTTGGGAGACAGGGCTACATAAGATTCAATTTGTAGGAAAAAGGACCACCACATCCACTTCTGAGTGGATCTTCTTCATTTAGCATCTCCTTTGGATTCCCAAATGAACAAGGATGTCAAAAGCTTTATCAAGAAGCTGCCAGCCTGGGCTGCGGTGAACCACAAGACTAAGTGATCTTGTAGGCATTCTCCTGGTTCTAGATTTATACATACAAAGCAAAATGAAGGTGTACCTATAGCAAGTGCTACCATCATCTAGCTAGCATGAAGGACAACAACGAAGAAGGGGATAATGCCCGTAAAAGCTGTCCAACACGGAGGGGACCAAGAACATTACTGTAAGAGACTGCTAGCCAAAATCCATTTTCTAAATATTTGGAACAGGAAACAACTTTGAGTTGGCTAAAAGAACCTTTAGAGTTGTTTAATATTTCAGAATTAATTATCTGCAACAGCCATATTCCACTTCAGAATGAATTTGGGCATATTATTCTGCTTTTGTCTTACAGCGCTGTCACACTTTGTACACTTTGCCAAATATTTACACTGCTTTCATAAAAATCTCATTTTGATACAATTTTACGTGATCACTTACCAATAACTTTAACAAAATAAGCATCGGCTTCAAAGTTATTCTTTAATGCGTGGATGGCAAAGTCCTTGCCGAAATGCCCTTTGCTTAACACAATAATATCCAATATTCCCTAGGGGAGGAAATTAAAAGGAAAGAATAATCCATTAAAATAAGTAACATCTAAATACAGCAACTATATAACCTAAAAAAAAATTAAGAAAATTTGTGCACCTAGCAATATTTATAAGATTCCCAAATACTGTTCATCTCATACTAATCATAAATCTAAGTCACTTAATTTGATAGTTCTATATAATGAATGCGTGTGGTTTTCCTTCCTCCTTTTCTCATCCCAAACTAGAGGAGAGTGACCCAGGTACAGATTCAGAGTACCTTTCAGAATTCTAAGCAATTTTTTGCCTTGAGTTTTCACCACTGTTCACTGCCATGTACTCTTCTGAAAGTAAGCCATGAATCCCTCTGGAACCTAATGGTAGCTGGACAGCAAAATAACATCCTTCCATAATCAAATTTTCTTAGAAGCCGCATCACTCAACTTTAGATAAACAAATGGTAAAGCCAGTTGAAAGCATTAACAATTTGCATGTGAAGTAGTTACCATTAAAAAGATACTGGAAATGCTTGGGTAACTGTAGTTTCACTTGACAAATTCTGAATTCTTAAATAACTTCTCCTCTATATAAATAAACACATATCCATAGCTATTTTTTAGTTGAGCCAACACAACAATAAGGGCTTCTTGCATTTCAAACAGAAATACCTCCAGATTACCTGAGTCTAGTGAAGCTTTTCTTTATTAATTTTTGCAGGGACTGGAAAAAAAACAAAAACAAAAAACCCAGAGAAAACAATATTGGAGTGGGTAAGGGGAAATATTATTTACCCATTTAACTATGCTTGCGTGTGTGAGATCAGATGGCTGTGAAAATACTCTGCTTATAAGCAAACATAGTATCTCTATGCAAAACCTGCAGATGGAATTAGTTCTGTTTTACTTATGAGTAGAAGGGTTGGCTAGGTGAATAATCTGTAACTACTTAACCTGAGCAAAGGAAGGTGAAATCTGCCTTTAACTCCAGGATCTTTAAACTGGGGATGGGAATGAAACCAAACTCCAGCACATTTTTAACCTGAGTTGAAACTAATCTGGAAATGGATCTTGCTCAAAAAGTTTACTGAAGGGGTGGAGGCAGGGGTGGAAATTACTGAAGATACTCATTGTTTAGAGTAAATGCAACTGAAAAGACAACAAACCCAACTCAGAACACTGGCTTGGGTTTCTCCCACAATCCCCCCCATTTTTGTACAGATTGGTATACCTAAATATCCCAGAGCTGCCTAAAAAGAAAGGAAGAGAGCTGCATTTAGATACATTAAACTGCAGAGGGAAATCAGACATACACACTGTCTTGGTGAGTTGCAGTGGGTGCTGGCAGGTGTTCAAACTTAACCTGTTATTCTCCTAACAGCTGCTGAGGAACAGCTCAGTACTTAAGGAATATGGTAAAGGTTTAAAGGAAAAATCTAATTTAAAAAAATGGTAACATCTGAAGTGTCATTTAAAAAACCCACAAAACCTTACTTTGAGAATTCCTTATTCTGAATCTGGACAGACATAACAATTGTACTGGTGTCAAGGGACTCTAATACAAAATGTAACAATGAACTGGTAAAGCAGCCTGATTCTGCAGCGATACAAATGTAGCAAAACAATCCTAACCTCACTTTATCCAGGGCAAAGATAGGGTCAACTGGCTCATTTGTATTACTACAGCAGGGATGGGAAATTATTTGGCTGGAGCTCACAGGGCTCCAGCTCCTGCTGCCTTCCATTTATTCTGACCTATTCTGCTTGGTGTGATGAGCAGCCACTGTGGGGGGGCTGAGTGGGTGGACAGTGGCAGGGAGCTGCAGCTGGAGCTTCATGCACTGGCACAGGAGCCACCCAGCTACAGCTTTCCCTCCCTGGCCTGGCTGGGCATGTGGTGCCTGGCACACATCCACATGGCTTCCCCACACTACCTGTTGCATAGAGTGGTGTAGCAGGGGCAGGAGGTGGGGGGAACGGAGCAGTACCTGGGTGGTTGCAATTGCATTGGGAGCAGCCTCATTGACAAGCTGCATGAATTGGCTTAGGCTGGGGCCACAGGCAGGTGTGCATAGGAGTGTGGTGCGGGTAGCCCCAGGTGGGAGCAGGCTGGACTTGGCCCTGTGCGGAGCACTGTGGAGGCAGCCATGGGCTGAATACAATCAATTGGCAGCTGCACGCCTATGGCTGCACTCCAGGCTCACACACATATAACGGTTGCATCAGCTAGGGGTGTGCATTTGATTTGGATTTGGCCTAAATCAGGCATAGTGATTTGATTAATTGATTTGAATCACTGTCCCCGATTCGATTCAGATGAATCCGAATCTGAAGATTTGATGCTGATTCAGAGAATCAGCGATTTGGCCATAGACACAGCTTTAATTGTTTTTTCTACATACCTCGAGGTACCAGCATGGCTTGTGAACGCTATGATGCTGGGATGCAAGGAGCATCCCACAGGAGTGTGAGGGGGCCTTCCACATGCTCAGTGGCGAACCCGGAAGTACTTCCAGTCCACTTCCAGATCCACGGGGGAGCGCGTGGGGGCACCCCCCATGCTCCCCCGGCTCAGTGATCGGCCGCGGGGAGATAATGGGTGCCCCCCCAGACCCAGGAGGCACCAGTTGCCAAGCTGGAAGGGGAGGGCAGTGGGCCCCCCAGCAGACCTGGAAGTGGACTGGAAGTGCTTCTGGTCCACTTCCAGGTCTGCTGCTGAACATGCTGGGGAGCCCCCAGTGCTTCTGTGGGACACTCCATGCGCCCCAGCATCACAACATTCACGAGCCACCTGCTACCTAGTGGTATGTAGAAAAAACATTTAAAACCGTGTCCATGTCCAAATCGCCAAATTTCTTCAAATCAATTTGGAGGGTTCCGATTCGATTCTGAGAGATTAAAAGGTCCTCTGATTCGATTCGGAGATTTGGCCACCGAATCGGGCTGAAAATCCACCGAATCGAATCAGGGACCGAAGCTTCACACAGCTCTAGGAGCAGTTCCCTCTTCTTTTAAAGTGGCTACAAATGTCACTGTACCTTATGTAGCTCAACCAGGATAGACACATTGAATATAGTTATGGAGGGACCTTATTACTTTACCTATCAAATTAGGGTGAGTCACAACTCTGACCCTAAGCGAATCAGAAAAAAGAAATACAGATCTCAGAAACCTGTATTTCCAAATAAGGACTGCTTACAATTTATAGCACAAGAACACATGCTTTGCCTGCAAGTACAGGTTATATATTTTCATACACAAATGGCTAACTAGAGCCATAAAACATCCACAAGTAACGAGGCATATCCGATTTTTTAAACCAGGTCCTTTATTGCAAGTGAGACTGGACTTGGACATTTTGGTTTGAAATTTCAAAAGAGAAGCAGCCAATTTTCCTTTCCATGAGACCAAAAACCTCCTGCTTACTTGAAACTGGGACCTGGACAACCAGGTTTAAGTCTGAGGTTTGTACCAAGATCTAATTTTGGCAGGAGTCTTTATTTATTTATCTAATTTTGCTCTTATAGGCAGGAAGCTGTATGGACAAAGTCATACCAATATATCTTTCATTATGTTTAAAAGGAAATATGTTAATTACATAAATTAACATAAAATAACTGTGTGCAGTAGCTGTCAGCTTTACATTCAACAAAAATGTCAAGTATTAAATTCTCTGTAAAATACCAGCTAAATGGAAAAAAATTAAAATAATTTTACCTTATAGAGGACAGCAAAAACTTAACTATTCAATTAGGCTTTACTTCCAGATAGGTGAAAGATGGAGGAATGAAGATGGTTTATTCAGGGGCTAGATGGACAGCATACTTAATGCATGAACTGTGATTAGTTTTGGGATTCAGATCTAGTCAGGGCATTGGGGTAAACGAATGTTTAAAAAAGTGGGAAAACTGTGTGGGGAGTAACATGGGGGGCGAGTCTGGTGTTATATGGGGACTGCGATGATCACAGTTAACTGTGAGCATCTGGGAAATTCAGTTGGGAGCTTGCAAAAAGTGATAGTTACAGGAAAAAGCACACTCAGTAGAAGGATTAGTGTGTTTCTTGCATAGTAAATGACAAGGCTAAAGAAACAATCTTTTACTTGCTCCGAGGTTTAGTATTAACTGTTAAATTATCTGACTCTAGTGATACTTTTCTCCCATTAGCAAATCTTTGCTTACTTGGTTTAGACAGCCATTTATAGACTACGGAGCCTTTATTCCTGTAGTGATAAAGTTAATGGCCTGGTGAAGCCCCTCTAGTTTATTTGCCTAGAAATATGGACAATGGAGGTTTTATAAGATGATAAACAAGCGTATGAAAGTTAATTTGCAGATGATACCAAGCTAGGGAGAGTAGTATATGCACTGGAGGGCAGAGCTAGGATTTAGAGAGACCATTACAAATTGGAGCATTGGATCAAAAAAAAATCTCATGAGATTCAACAAGGACATGTGCAAAGTCCTGTAGTTAGGATGGAACAAACCCCATGTACTAGTACAGGCTAGGGACAGAGTGGCTAAGCAACAGCTCTGCAGAAAAGGACCTGGGAGTGCAGTGGACAATAAGCTGAATATGAGCCAAAAAGTGTGCCCTTGTTGCCAAGAAGGCTAACAGCATACATGCAGTCCTCAGACTTATGACATAATTGGATCCTGAAAACCACATATTAAGTCGAAACACTGCAATTCAGGATGAATTTTCCCATAGGAACAATATTATAAATGGGTGATTGGTTCCTTTATGACGCTGGATATAGCTGAGACCAGCTGGTAAGTCTGGAAGGGAAGGGAAGGGAAGGGAAGGGAAGGGAAGGGGGGAAGGGAAGGGGAGGCGAGGGGAGGGGGGAAGGGAAGGGGCATGCGAGGGGCAGATCAATGCCCCTGCAGCAAAGGAGAGATTGGGGCTGGGACAGGGACTGGGGCAAGTGCTGCCCAGCCCGGGCGGGGATCATGCGGGACGAAAGCATGGCTCATCTGAGGGGTATGGGGGAAGAAGAGCAAGGTGGCTCCTGCTGCTGCGTGCTGCTGGT
>NW_005842726.1:460691-468465 GCF_000455745.1 Alligator sinensis | reverse complement strand
GGGGGGGGGTGGGGGGGGGGGGGGGGGCAGCCCCCAGAGCTGGGAGTGGGCAGGGCTGGGGCTGCACCGTGCTGCACTCTGAGCGGACGGTGGGGACTATGGGGGGGTCTACGGTGAATTTTCTGGTGGCTGCAGTCCCCCCACGGCCCCCGCTCTGCCATCCAACCCACCCTAATCCGGAGGCACACGCCCCTCCAATGCCTCCTGCTGCTCACCCAGCTGGGATGGGGCAGGCACGGGACAGAGCTGCAGCTCATCTGTGGGGCTTGGGGGCGGCTCCCACCACTGTGGACCGCTTGTCTAGAGGCAGTGCAGCAAATCCATCCTGTGCCTGCCCCGCTCCAGCAGGGTGAGTGACAGCAGCGCCTGCCTGGAGCACAGCACGGTGCAGCCCTGGCCTCACCTGCCTCACGCAGATCCGGGGACACATGCCCCTCCCTCCCCCCAAGCCCAACTGGATGAGTGGTGAGAGCCACCAGGAACAGCTCCTGAACTAGCAGTGCCTAGCAGCGGGAGCCGCCTCCACTCTCCACACCCCTTGGATGAGCCACACCTTTGTCCCGTGCCCCCCGACCCTGACTGGGCAGTGCTCGCCCCACCTGCCGTCCCAGCTCCAATCCTTCCTTCACTGCAGGGGTGTTGATCTGCACCCCCCCACATGCCCCTTCTCTCCTCCTCCTCCATTCCCCACTTACAGCTGCGTCCAGCTGGCAAGTCTGGATCCAGCATCGTAAAGTTGAAACCCATGTTGAAACCTCAAAACATGGTGTTAATTTATAAAGGTCGTAAATACCATTTGTTGTACCTCAAAAAGTCATAAGTCGAGGACTGCCTGTACTGGGCTGCATTACTAGGAGCATTGCCAGCAGAGTGAGGGAAGTGATTACACCCCTCTATTTGCCACTGGTGAGGCCAAACCTGGGGTACTGTGCCCAGTTCTGCACCCTCGGCTACAGAAAGGATGTAGACAAATTGGAGAGTCCAGAGGAGGGCACAGAAAATTGTTAGGTGGCTGGGGCACATGACTTCTGAGGAGAGGCTGATAGATCTGGTCTTATTTAATCTGGAGAAAACAAGATTTTTGTGGGGGTCAGACTTGATGATCTATGGGGGTCAGACTCGATGATCTATTGAGGTCCCTTCCGACCCTAACATCTATGAATAAGATTGAGGGGGGATTTAATAGCAGCCTTCAATTACTTGAAGTGGGGCTTGAAAGAGGATGGAGCTAGCCTGTTCTCACTGATGGCAGATGACAGAACACAGAGCAATTGTCTCAAGGTGTAGCAAGGCAAGTTTAGTTTATATATTAGGAAAAACTGTCTTACTAGGAGGCTAGTAAAGCACTGGAACAGGTTTACTAGCCTCCTCCACAGAGATGTTGTGGAATCTCCATCCTCAGAGGTTAATACCCAACTAGACAAAGCCTTGGCTGCAGTGATCTAGTTTGGGACAGTCCTGCTTTGGGACTTTAGATGACCTCCTGAGGTTCCTTCCAAACCTAATTTTCTATGATTCTATGATTTACTGCAAGGCTGTCTAATATCTAAAGACCCCTCCAGCCACAAGCTGTGTGGCCCCTGGTCAGAAGCTGCATGGGCACCATGTCCCTACACTGCATGCCATGCCAGCTGTATGTTGTCACACACATGTTCTTACCCTCCACCATGGCTGCACCATGTCACTGCTTCTTTGCCATGCTGTGTGGACCCCTCAAACTCCCTGGGCCATGGGATCTTTCAGACCTGTGGGCTATGCCATGTTGCCCTGACCCCCAGAAGCAGGGGCAGGAAATGAAAGCTGGAGGAGGGAGGAAGCTTAGAGTCTGACAGCCAGAGGTGACCCAAGCAGGGTGCGGGGCCCGGGGCAAATCAGCCCATGTGGGGCCCCGCCCCCGTTCTGATCCTGGACACAAAGAAGCTGCTGCTGCCATCAGTGGCAGCAGAGGCGGGGGTAGCAAGGGGCTAGACACGGAGCTGCTGGTCTGGCCAGCTCTGTGCTGCTGCTGCTCTGCAGGGCTCCCAAAGCACAGGGCCCAGGGCAGCTGCCCCGATTCACTCCCCCCTAGGGACCGCCCTGCTGATGGCATCATCAGGAAGGAGTAGCATCCAGACTGGGAGCCAGGGGGCTGCAGGTTTACCCCACAGGGCTGGATGTGGCCTCCAGGCTACAGTTGGACAGTTCTTAGTGTAGAACTTGGGCAGTTTTTCTATAAATCTCTCCACTGCTCACCATTAAAGCTGAAACAACATGGTTTACCTAGCTTTTGCTTTCATTATCAATTGTCATCACATACCAAGGTGTAGCAGCTTTAGAATGAAAGCTCAAATCGGTACAGACAGAGGGCAATTAAAACCTGAAACACAATTAAAAAAATTGAACTCACATCTTCATATATGTCAAAGAAAGTTGCTATCACAGCATCTTTGATTTGGTTTAGATCTGAGAGCTCCCAAAAGATTTTAAACATACGACGTGCAGTCTTGCAGCTTGCGTTATCGCATGGGACATTCTCTAATAAAAAAGCTTGCTGATTGCTGTAAAAGAACAAGACATTTACCAATTTATTTCTTACAATCGTTATATACTGCTTCCTCTTTGTCTGCTAAACATCACATATATTTCACACCAACTATAACAGAATGAAACTAGCAATTGGAGGAAAATGAAAGTCACCAATGGCACTATTAAACATTGTAGACAAGGCAAGCATTATTGGGGGGGGGGGGGGAGCGGGAGGGCATTCTAAGTCAGTGAATTAAAAGAGGGAAAACAACCCATCCACCACACCACAGAGGTGACCCACTTCATAAAAAGTCCGCAGGAAAGGCCACTCATTTACTTTATCCCTGTGGCAGAACCAATTTAATCCTTAAATCAGCCTAATACAAAAGCAAGAATAAAAGCCTAAAATTTCAGTGTGGAAAGAATTATTGATATTTTTGTTATTACTTGGCTTAAAAAAAAGATGTTTTTTTCCAAAATTTTATAATAATTTATCTGAACACTACTGAAAATAATTAAATTACTGTAAAGAATATTTTAGGAATAAAGTAGCTAGGCTTTTTTATCTAAAGTTTAGGAGCATTTTGTCCCAGTGTAAGGTTAAGGTAATCTCAGTTCATTGTTATGCTTTTCATTATTGCTTTTAAGCAATAACCTTTTAAAACCAATGCTAGTCCAATGCTAAACCAATGCTAGACCTGCTAGGTATCCTAAGTGCCTAGCAGGTCTATCAGGGCTGCCAGGTGCAGGAGATCAGAGGCTCATGGTGAAGGGAGCTGAAAGACTTAGTCTCTGGTAGGGGGAGCAGAAGCTCTTATCCCATTAGGAGCTTCTGATTTTTTTTCCCCTCCCCTTTCCTTCATGGCGAGGCACTGGGTCCAGCTGGAGACAGGGGCCTGATGCCAACAGCCAATTGTTGGCACCAACCCTGGGAAAGCCCCCAATTGGTTGGAGACTGGGGTGCCCCCAGCTAGTGCTGACAATATTGTCACAGATAGGTTGGATATGGGTTGATTCAGACAATCAGCTGATTATCAGGCATCAGCCCTGGAGAGCCCCAGTGTGTGGACATGCCACACCTTCAGTTTAAGGTGCCATACAAACCAGCCAGTGCATTATATTTAGAACACTTGTTTATGGCTGGCTTACCATTTTATGGAACCTTAAATTGGGAACTTGTGTAGCAACCTTCCCATTTAAGCTATGATTAACATGTTAATTGTGGCATAAATATAATGGGTTGAGGGGCCCTAGTGGGACTACTCATGGTAGTGAACTTAAGTCTATATGGATTTGCATCATTGGATTCTTATTTTATATTCATGTTACTGGAGAAATTTATATATCTGTTTTGTATTAGACACCTGTGATACAGGAAAATCAGTAATATTGTGAAATGAGATTTCAGAGGGGCTGTTAAATTTAACAGTGGTAGACTTTAAGCCACATACTGATTTAAGGATTCTTGGAAATCTTGCTGCTTTGCCTTTGCCCTGAGAGAGACTCAACAACTGAATGTTTTTTCTTTTTATCTCCTAAATAGTTTTCTGCTTTTATGCTTCTTAGTTTTCAACATTCATATCAGATTGTCCTTTCACTATATGTTTATTTGTGTCAGTCTCCGCCAGCTGGTTTTGCCATACCCTTCTCAGTGCCATTTTATTATTAATAGCCATTCTTTCCATTTCTTTTTTTTCACAATTGAATCTCCATTATAATTTGTCCATGTTGCAAGTTTCTGATAAATTTGCTTGGGAAGGGACCATCTTTTAGACTATGTGCTCTAAAAAAATCAAATCCATTCAACCCAGGAAGGAAAACTACATGTAACAGGTTTTCTTTGTTTGATGGTATACATGGAAGCAATAGTTCAGACTTTTCGTAGCATTGTACCCTGTGCTTATGATGCAATTCAAAACTGGAAATATTATGTAAGTATATTAAACTTAGAACCTAGTATTTTCAGGAAATGACAAAATGAAACATTATAATTTAGTACTAAATCAGAAGATATCATCTTGGCAAAACTTCCTGCAAAGTAACTAGCGTCCATTTACATCAAAAGATGATGAAAAAGATAAATTGAAAAATGTGTTGAACTTGAGCTGTTTCACTTTATCACATATTAGCATACATAACCTGACAAGGTAATAATGATATAGAGCAAAGAAACTATAATATGCTGGTTTTTTATGATAATGAGATCTGGTATTAGGTTCAAACAGTACAATGGCAGAAAGCCTGTATGTGTAATGAAATCATCTGATGTGTGCTGAATGATAATTTAGGAATGTTCATGGCTCTTTTTTAAAAGAAAAAATCAAAACAACACAGTTGTTAAAAAGAGGCTGGTAGCTTACAAAAGCTTTATTAAAATATGCAGCAGAGCAAGAAACTAAGGGCCAAACTATACATTTTGTACAGGAAGGATCAATGTAGGGAAGAAGTATATTTGTACAATATAGTTGAAAGCACAGTGCAAATTATCAGGTGAAGTAATACTGCTGTTCCATTGTGGCTTTTTTTTCTTTTGTTTCCTCTTTCTCCTTTTTGGAAAGCAGGCAAAATAGGGTAAGCAGGAAGCCACAAGAGGCAGGGAGCTCTTCCAATACTGTTTCAGGTTCCAGAGAAATGCGTCTTTGGTAGCCTTGATATCTTCCAAAACCCAGTGAAGACATCTCTGCAGATTGTTGAGATTCAGGATATTGGACCTTTTTTGCAGATCATGGGCCCTTCAAGGGGACATCCAAAAAAGTCTGTCAACCCTCAGTCCATACTTGAAGAGACTTGGACTGTCCCATTCCAGTTTAAGTGGATAGGTCATTCTTAAGTCATTGTCAGACCTGTTTGTGACTTCTTCCTTTCCAGGAAGAAGGATATGGGATTACTCTTCTTTCTCCATACAGTTGATGCAGCAGTGGCATCCCTGGCAAAAGGGATTAATTATTCCTACCAGGAGGGAATTTCTCTTAAATAAATCACAGACAGATAGACAGATGAAGCTTTTCTAAAACTTTTTCAGCAACCTCTGGAGCCTTTTTTGATAACCATGTGCTTTGATAGAGTCAGGTATCATGGTGGAACCCAAAAGGCCTTCTAGAATCAGAATAAATGCATGTCAAATAGGTGTTCTAGTGCTGAAAATTCCTGAGCGATTTCCACCACTAGAAATCTTTCCAGGAGAGGGAGCAGTGTAGGCATCGAGCTTGCAACTGCCTCTGTTCCCCAGCTCTCCATGCCTTCTGCAGACTGGGGTTATTCCGGTCTGGGAAAGGCATGGGGGCAGCATCTGCTCCAGGCTTCTCCCAGAGGGCATGGGACAGCCTGCTTACTCCGTCGCTCTGCTTCTGGTGACAGGAGCAAAGAGTGGAGGAGCAGCCATTCTTGCCCCCTTCCCCTTTGGACTGGGGTCCCTGATCTGGGGAGCACATGAGAGTTGCCCAATATCTCCAGCCTCCTTCCAGAGTGGTCTGGAGGGGGAAGAAACAGTGGGACAGAGCCCTCAGCCGCTTTTCCATACTGAGCAGTTCCCAGTCTAGGAAAAAGGTTGGAAGCATTGCCCCACTGCTCCTCTGCAGGAACAGATTAGGAGGGGAGCATACAAACATTCATTCTTGCAAGACTGTTTCTCCAGGCTGACATGTGGAAGGTCCTTCTCCCAGAGGGGACATGTTTACCCAGGGAGAAAGTGAGTGGTCCTTTTATGCTTGTAGTTTCTACTGGGAGTGCAGCGATTCTCCCACTAAAATATAATGCCTGTATGGAGCCCCCCAAAAATCCTTAATTAAGGAGCAAGATCAACCCAGTTGCATCAAGAAGCTATCTGTCCATGGACTGTGATGATAAAACATGGTATTGAACTTTTCTCAGTATGGTAGATGACCATTAAGGAGACCATTCACAATCCAGTCAACAGTGTTTGGGTAAAAGGACTATACTTCACATCATGCTTGAAAAATAGGACTTTTCTTGCACATTGTTTGCAACATTAGCAAGCAAGAGATGTCATCCGTTTTGCTTTGGCTTGCCTGTCAATGGCCCCCAATTTTGGAAAGAAAAAATGAAAAAAGAAAAAAAAAAAAGAGAATGAAGGGAAAGGCCTCTCTGTATTTGCTTAAATCTTTTGAATGATGATATACTGCCAAGTGGGTAGCTCAGATTTTCACAAGTTGCAACTTCACAAGTATGCTGTATTTTTCTTGGTATAGATTAACAGATGTTTTAAATCTAATAATCCTTTATTTCTTATTTACAGTTTTGCAGCTCCCTTCACCATGAGCCTCTGATCTCCTGCACCTGGCAGCCCTGCTAGACCTGCTAGGCACTTAGGATAAAGTCTTTGTGGGGAAAGCCCTTTGGCTCCCTCCATCAGGGCCAGCGGTGAGTTGACTGGTGGCCCAGACAGCTCTGGGTAAATCTGACACAGGACCGGTAGTCTTGAACTTGTCCTGGGCTGTTCTGGGGCAGGCTGACAATCAGCTGACCATCTGCTCTGGCCCTGGGACTGTCCTGGGTCATACTAGGATGCAGGCACCTAACTTTCAATTTGATTGTGTATGGCAGCCCAGGCAGGATCATGATTCCCAGCTCCCCTGCAGTGGCAAATAGAAAGGGCATTGTAGCAAACCCCGCAGTTTTTCTTTTTTTAATTTATTTAAAAATACATTCCCTCCCCTTCCTCTAACCATTTCTGACTTTCTCTCTGCCCTCTCTATCCCTTATAAGTGATTACAAGTAATACTAGGTAAGCTAAGTTCTTGTATACTATTATTGTAATAAGCCCCTTTTTATACTGTAAATAGTGTTCTGTTATGTTTGTATTCACAGTAGCTAGGGCCAGGAGGGACCTGAACAGATCATCTAGCCTGACCCCCTGCTACAGGCAGGAATGAATGCTGGGTTCACAAGACCCCAGACAGGTGATCATCCAACCTCCTCTTGAATATGCCCAATATAGGGGCGAGGACCACTTCCTTGGGAAGTTGGTTCCAGATTTTGGCCACCCTAACTGTAAAATATTGCCTTCTGATCTCCAACCTAAACCTATTCTCCATCAGTTTATGACCACTGCTCCTTGTCACCCCAGGTGGTGCTGGGGAGAAAAGAGCTCTGCCTATTTGCTGTTGATCCCCCTTGATGAGCTTGTAGGCAGCCACCAGGTCCCCCCTCAGCCTCTTGCTGAGGCTGAACAGATTCAGGTCCTTCAGTCTCTTCTCATAGGGCCTGTCCTGCTGCCCTCTCACCAAGCAGGTGGCCCTCCTCTGAACCC
>NW_005842726.1:457666-460549 GCF_000455745.1 Alligator sinensis | reverse complement strand
GATTCCTTCTCCCAAGGTGCAGCACCCTGCATTTGTCTACATTGAACCCCATCCTATTCTCATCTGCCCACTTTTGTAGTCTGTCTAAATCTAGTTGCAGCCTCTCTCTCCCTTCAAGTGTGTCCACCTTGCCCCACATCTTAGTGTCATCAGCAAACTTGGACAGCGTGCTTTCCACCCCCTTGTCCAAGTTGCTGATGAAGATGTTAAACGGATGTTAAACAGTATTGATTTTTACTGTTTTATATTGTATTGTATTCCTATAATTCTTGCATTGATTTTTATTGGTTTATATTTAATTTATATAATTTAGGCCTATGCCTGTAAAGTAATGTCAAGTAATATCAAGCCTCCATCTTGTGCCCCCTGATGTTGTAACCTATGACTCATACCTACCCTCCTATGTAAACTGGTTCCTGAATGAATGGGGATGAATGAGGGTGCTTGAGAGACAAGAGGCAGTAGGTCTAAAAATAGCTCCCTATGAATGACCAAACCATCAACTTGATGACCCAACCATCATCCTGCATTGACCCCCCCTGGCTCAAGATCTGGAAGATAAAGACTGCTGCAGACATCAGCCAACCCACCATTTTGTAAAGGCTACACATGCTTAGTATGAGCATCCGGAACCCTCTGGAACAGGGCTGACTTTGCCTGGACAGGCCCTCCCCATAGGAGATCATAAAAAGGGGTAGTGAAGACTGACTCCTAGGGATGCCTTCTCCATCTGGACCAGCACCATGCCACACCACCTATACCCCCAGAGGCCCTGCCAGCGACCCCCCTCTGGACAACACCTGCTGGACAAAGACCCCCTTCCATCCTGGATAGGTAGCTATCACCCCCACCCTCTCTTCAACCAAGGACTTGGACTCTGTTTCTCTTTCCTACCTGGACTCCAACACATCCACTGAGTCTTTTTCTCCTGCTACCATTGCGTGTGAGAGTGTGTGTGAAGTTATTGGTTCCTACACACACATGGGGCTGTGTAGTGTGTTGTCCGTTTAATAAACCTGTTATTTTGAAACCCCGAGTTGGGTCTTTGTCTGTTTCCTGACTGTTTCCTGCTTTCCGCCACTTATCTGCCCCACAATTTCCCAGCTGTCTGCCTCTCTCTCTTTCCTGGCTGCCTCCTCCTTGCCACTGGGTTTTTTCCCTTGCGCCAGTGACCTTGAGTAACTCTGGGACCACTTGACTTTAAGTAAACCCAGCTCCCCTCCAGTCTGCCAGTTCTAATCCTGGCCCCAGCGACTTGCACTCCCGGCACTTTCACTCTAGCCCCCATCCATATCCCTCCTTCTGGAGATCTTTGACCCTTGATTCTCCCTCCCATAGTCACCAAGCACCCTAGGGGTCCCAAGTATCCTAAGCACACACATATACACCACACCACCCAAGTTAGGAACTCACCTGTGTGTATGTGTAGCTGGGTGGTACATGCATGAACTGGCATATATCTCATTGTGTGAATGATATATGAATGAGTGATCTGTGTATGTGCCTGAGTTGGTAGAGTGTGTATGCACCTAATTGATTTTTGTATGTGTGCATATGCAATTGTACACCACACCCTCCTGTCTAACAGCATGATATTGAGATCCTGAGAGTTGACCTGGCCCCACAGGACAACAGCATGATTGGGGTCTGATCCCCGATTCCACAGACAGGCCTCCTGACATGCACATGTGGCATGGTAGGAGGCAAAACTGTTGGCATGAGATTCGGTGGCATCTTTAACTGAAAGCATGTCAGGGCCCTTAGACTTTGTTCAGAATCAATAGGACTACTCAGAGTAATTAACTTAAGCATATGTACAAATGTTTTGAGAATAAGAACCTAGGACATGTCTACAGGGTCACTTCAGTGCCATATCCAGATACCTAAGCTTAATTGAGTACTAAAAAAAAAAAAAAGCTGCAGGTATGTTCTGAACTGGCTTGGATTTCTCTACATGACAACACTGTGTTGCACAGATAGTTGTAAAGGGTTTAACAACTCAAAAACCATTAAACTAGACAATTGGCATTATTATTACTGAGAAAAATAAAAAGAAAATAGATAAGTTAAACTAAGAAATAAACTTGAACTGCAATATTAAGCTTTTTTTAAAAGGGCTTATAAGAAGGATTATTTTAATGTATCTCTTGATTTTTTTAATAGAATTAATTAGTTGTGATTACATTTAAAATTAATTTCCAGACTCCTAGTTTCTCAGTTATAAACATTTCCTTGTCATCTCCTTGGTGAGCACCTTCAATTTATTTTCTACCTCTATGACATCACTCACATACTTCTACTTCTTCCAAAAAATTCTTTACATTAGAACAAAGTGTGACAAGATGAGCTTGTGTAATGAGGCATGTAATTTCCAAGAAATGCTGCAAGTGAAAGAAAGATAATCACACCCCAATTACTTAACAATTAACACATTTTTTCAATTTAGCTTCATTTTTAGTAAGAAACCAGGTTATGTTTTCAAGTTTTAAACTGAAACAATCAATATTTAATTCTTAATTTTATCTAGCTTTTGGCCACTATAAAATGATCTTTCCCTTTCAGAACCATAAAAAAATCCTCACGTTGTCATTTTATAACTATTCAATTGTTATCCACAGATAAAATATGAAGCATCTTGTGTATGTAACATGAATCTGAATTACATGAATACTCTTTCCAGAGTAAAAACGAACTAGTCTGACTTTTCTTTATCCAAGTTTGCAAACTCAATTGAAAGCAGGGACCTTTTATGTTTTTGTGGCCAAGTCCTCTTTTATATGAGATCATCAATAATTAATTTTGAACATAAATCATAATATGCAGTCAATCTGAAACTTCCATAAAGAGAAAGGTTTCATAGTATATGGGGCTAAATCTTCCGAT
>NW_005842726.1:425748-457635 GCF_000455745.1 Alligator sinensis | reverse complement strand
TTCCGATCTGGTTTCTAAACTTTGCCCATAAAAAGCCATGCACACAAAATACGCATGCTTGTGGTCTGCCAAATGTGCATAATAACTATAAATCTGGAGTCTAACAGTCTCTGATGTGCAGGGTGTTCAGCATTTCAATGCAAGAGTGATGTTCTTCCTGCAGAAACCAGAAAGAACCATAAATCTGGGTCCTTCATGTGTGTATTTCAAAGTTGAATCCTGAGGTGTGCACCACAGAAATAAAGGATAAGAAAAGTCTACAAATTCTGAACACACACACACACACACACACACACACACACACACACAAACATGCCCATTAATTCTGATTGTAATAGGGACTCAAGCAGGAGCCCTCTTACTTGGGCTAACTATGGGAGGAGTGAACTCTGAATGAACCCTGCCAGGTGGAGAGGATTTCACACATGGAAAGGAGGTGGGATGATTAGTTCTCAAAAACTGGGAGATAAAACCGGCAGCAGGACATTCACTGATTGCCTTTGGGCACCAGAAGAGGAACACGGGAGTAATCAAGACCCTAGAGACTTGAACGAGAGAAAGAAGTCTAACCTGTGACTTGGTAGGACGCTGGGAGCTCTAGATTTCTTGAGGACACCACAGGTCAGACACGGACAGACGCTGCTACAAAGGATCGCGCTGCTGTGGCAATTCCAGAGAGACAATGAGGCAGTGGGAGCTGGCTTGGCTGACAGCCAAATAAAAGACGGCATCTCTGGGATGATGCAGGGAAATAGAGACACAGATAAGTCCCTGACCCTGGTGGGACAATGACTACTTAGAATACAGAAAAATAAATTGTGTGGGATCTGCAAGGAACTGCTCCCGGCACAAGCTGCGGACAAAGAGTGAAAGACGCAGAGACCGCGTTCCGCTAATAAGGCAATTAGCGGTTAAGATTAGTTTGAACAATGCATCTTTAAAAGCTACAATGCGGGGTTTTCCTCACCTTCAAACCAGCTGCCTTTGCCAATGAAGTAATTGGCAAGGCTATGGTCACTGTATCTGCTACTTTGAAAAATAAACCTATAATTTGAGCATGTAACATCTGGGTACTATTTATTGATCAAGGACTTTAACAACTCACTGATCTCCTTCCTTTTCTTATTAAATCCAAGTTGTGGCAGGCGAGTATAGGAAGAACTTGAAGATATTACCCAACATGCTCACACTGATTATCAATGATTCCAGGGATTTTGATTGTAGCTTTGTTGGTCTAAGAACATAGGCAGGCAAGGTTCTTTGGGTAGATGTGATATCTTTTATTAAACCAACTGAGTGGTTGGAACAAAGTTATTTGAAAGCTTTCGGGCACAAATACCCTTCTTCAGGCACAGGAAGATTCTGCTGCTGTTCTGAGATCTCCAAGGAAATCTTGGGTAGCTTTAACGTGTATCAACTCAGTTTTTCAGCTTAATTGCTTTTTCATTAACTCATTGAGTCAAATATAATATTGGCCTTGCCACAAACTTCTTATAAGTACTGCAAATGCAAAGTAGATATAAAACTTGGAGCCACCTTTTTCATTTTTTTGGTGAGACTTTTATATTATTACAGCTGTGAATGACTGAATTGGCTAGGGAGAGCTATAACGGTGAAGAACATAAAGCAAAAGAATGTGATTTAAGAACACTTTATTGCCTAAATACCACAGGCAACACCAACAGAATATATTTCTCTTGTCAGTGTTAATTCTGGGGATGGGTTTAACTATTTTGGGCACCTCCTGTTACATTGTTTCAAATATTGTATTGATTATAGCAAGGGAAAGTAATGTTGTCTAGTGCAGTGGAACCCTACATGGGAAAGTCCATGTGTGCTAGAAACCTAGGTTTGCTATGCCGAGTTACATCAGGCAGGCAACAGAAATACCTTTTTGATGGCTTTGTGTGTTGGCACTTTTCTGTTATCTTAACTTATTTTTTGGCAATTGTATATCTGGCAATGAAATACCTACTACTCATTTTCTCATATGCACCTAAGCTTTGTTATATTGTCAACTTTATTCTGTTTAATTTACAATAACCGACTGTTTCCCAAAGGAAATCTGAATGACTAATATCTTGCTGGAGATATTTGGGATAAGACGTAATTGGCCTCTGTCTATATTTTAGATTTTCTTAGTTTCGGGCTACCCATCTATCAGTATTTTAAAGGTTGTCCTTTTACCTTACATCTGAGAAGCAGCAGGCAATGCTGAACTACAATAAAACATATGACCAAACAAAAGTCTGTTCTTAACCTATAGCTATGGAACAATCAATATCAAATGTTGCAAACATATTATTTTGAGCTATGAACTCAGTATCAAAAATCCATTCCTTAAAAATACATTCTGGTCTGAACTGTTTCTCAAAAACAAGGTCAGTGATGTTTAGGTCCTAGTTAACTTTCACTTTCAGAATGACATTCAGTATCAAGGTCCAAAAATGTTATGCATTTAAATATTATATCTTCATTTGGTTAGTTTAAGGGCTTCGGTTACTCTCCTTTGACAACTCTATCCTTAGAAATATTTAAGTTATATGTTTATGGTTTAATACCTATTTTTTGGCTCTTCAGGATACTATATGGAAAGCAGCTGGTTGCCACTAAAGCCCCTGCTACACGTTACAGATTTTGGGTAATTAACTGGTTAATTGCGCAATTAACTTGAGACCAGCTACATGTGCAATGTACCCATCACCTTAAAAATCTGCAACCAGATAAAAAGTTAAGACCTCAATAAATGCATATTAACTTTATAGCTGGTTGCTATCAAGCTTTAATTTGCACATGTAGCAAGGGTCTCCCATGAAGATGGGATGCCCTCTCCACTGATGGGGCTCCCAGTCTCAGAGGTGCACATGCCCAGCAGGGGCTGGTAGTCCAGCAACTGAGGGGACTCTCAGCCTCAGCAGCTACTGAGCCTGGGTCCCAGAAGCATGGGGTCCTGGCAGCTGGGCGGTGGTGCACAAAACCTCAAGGGCTTGGGGGTTTCCCCTAATGCTGGGGGAATCACAACTGCCACAATCCCCAAGCCCTGGGGGTTTCTGGTGTGATCCCCAGCCCCTGGGGTGTGCAGGGCACAGCCTCCTGCCATGAAGGTGTGGCATGGCCGGAGGCATGATTGTATGGATTGTGCATTGGATCCCACTGTGCCATCACTTGCTTGTGTAGAGAGACCCTAAATGTATTAACTAGTACAGTATGCCATAGTACATTTTCAAAGATGTACAGTCTCCATTTAAAGACAAGACAAAGAACTAAAATTCAAATATAACAGAAGAAGAGAACAGGTACTGAATAATAACTGAACTTAAATCCTCTTTTTTTACTATGCTTTGAACACGGGATATTAAGATATGAAATGTGATCATAATCAAAAGGAAGGTACATGCATATGTCACCTGCACAGCAATTTGTGTACTAGAAATCCAATCTGCTGTTTCTGACTCAAGTAATGAGTTGCAACATTATTCAATAGGCAGGTAAAGATGTAGCTGTCCACTCTGTAGTAAAGATGTCAGCAATTTTGAGGTCTTTGGGTTAAAAAAAAACCACACCCCAAAAAGACCAGAAATTGGTATAGAGAAAACAGTATTTCATTTTTATATGCATACATCCTTTTCAACAAAGTATTATTAAAAAAAAAAAAAAATCAGTAGGGTGTGGGAGAAAAAGAAGAACAGCATGGTCTTAATAACAGATATGACAACACTTAAGACTAGTCATCATTTTTCTACTCATTCACCTCAAAGCATCGTTAACTGAAGTCATCCTTAACCATCAAAACTTTATTTTTATTCCTTTGATGTTTAGTAGACAGCTTAAAAACCTGATATAGACCATTTTTCAGAATATTAAAACCATATAATCTGTTTTGATTTTATTATTCTATTTCATATGGTATTTATTGTATAACTGCATGATGCCACACAAATAAAATACTACATACCTCTTAATTCTACCAAGTTATCTGTCATATCAATTAAAAGCTAGGCTTACTGGACGTTAGTACAAAATCAAATCAGAGGTTCAGAAAAAAGCTCTTATCACCTAATCTTACTAATCAATCATAAAAAATATATTTGCAGTATTATTAAAAATGTATGGAAAAGAATTAATCAAATAGATGGTTTGTTAGTAATTAATTTGGATTTTCATTTTTTTCCATTTCAAGAAGTTATGCAAAATACTAGGATCCATTTTAATTCTCTGGGTTCTATGACTTACCAAGTCATTTAAAAGGGAGAGACTTGTTTAAATCTACCACATACCATGAATTATTAATACCACAAAAATAAAAATTGATAATGATTCAGCAAAAAATGTATTATTTTTTATTAAGGAACATTCTTTCAATCTAAAAGTGTTTAGGAGTCTCCTTTTGTGATTCTTGAATAATATCAAGATACACAATCTTTTCAGCACTTTTCAGCTCTTAACATTTTGACCGTCTAGTGCTACCTCTTTTCTTCATTATTTTCTGCCATCTCTGACAGACTTCCTCCAACTCTCTGAACTCCTTAGCTCTTTCCTCACAAACTGGCAGCTCACTCATCTGCACTTTTTACTTTTTGGGACAGGTTGTGGGTTAATCAAACTTTGTACAAAACACCCAATGTTAAAAACAACATAATGTACAAAATAACTGGAAATGAGTGTCTAAGTCCATTTGTAGAAGTGAAATGTAGGTCATTTCCTATCCTTTTATAATGAAACAAACTTTTATAAAGGGGCATTTATACAGATACTGTACTATAATAAAACATGCAAAGCTAAATATCCAGTATTCAGAGAACATTAATGCAAAACCCAAAATATCTTCATGGTTTAAGGGAAAAAAATCCCCAACACTGTGTTCCCAAAAATGTTTTATACTCAAGAAAGTCTGAATGCTTATATTCTGAGTGAACACCTGATGCATTTTATGTAGTAACTACCATGCATAATCAAGCTACTACATATATTTCTCAAAGGGTACATTTATCCTGTATTTGAGTAATCTACTATATATTATGGCTGCACATCATGCATCTGTTCTACTTTTCAAGCTCAGTAAAATCAATTTACTAAACAATTAACAGGCGCCTGCACCCTCGGTGTTTTAAAGCATCTATGAAAATATATTGAAAATAAAGAATAGTCTTTTTTTTTCATTTTTGCCACCTCTACAAAAGCATTAAGAGAGGAGAGGTGGCTGTTCACATTCAGGGTGGAACCCTGGTGTGTGTAGATGCACTCCCTTTCGCTGTGCAGTGAGCTCTCTGAATGTACCAGCTTCTCAGTGTGGCTCTAGGACCTAGGGCACAAGTGGCAGCTGCATTCACCATCTGGTTTCTAGATTCACACCGACATGCCTGTGAACTCACAGAGCTCATTGCCCATGTCTCACAGCTAAACTGGGTTGTGGCTGCACTCTGCATCCCTGCTCCTGGATCTGCCTATGGCTATACTTAAGTAAGGCATTACATATAATACAGACTGGAGAAAAATGACTTACTAGCCGAGCACAAGAACAAGCAGAAAGATTTAACAGCTATACGCTTGTCATTAAAAACTGAGTTCTCTGTCTTTGGAAGTTACTGCAGACTGACCTCATGAGAAGCTAGTCACATAAGCAAATAAAAATGACAGCATTTTCCCCGCTTCCTGGGAGAAGGGCTTGTGTCACTTGACCTAGTTCCAATTTTCGTAAAAAACCAAGTTTCTGTGGAACTGGAGGCATAATTATTTTCCATAATGTTTCAGATTACACGACCCCATGTACAATCCATACCACCAGACAAGCAAACAACTATTGACCAGATATGTAGTTGACCTTATTTCTTCTCAACATCTCTGCACCAGATGCAACTAAAATGTAACAAAGTACAAAATTTAAAGAAATATTAGTGGAGAAATGGAAGAAAGAGGAGTTGCATAACTACTGAACGATGAGATAGGAAAGAGATTCAGACCCTCCAAAATGCTGAACAATGAGTGGCTACTTGGACACCCATCAAAACTGTGGGCTCTATGGACACAGATAAAATAGTTAACCTCCTAGAAAAGTAGTTAGCAAAAGACAATGAATCCATTGAATTAAAGCAGAAAGAAAAGTCTTTAAATTAAGACTCCTGTGGATATGGCATTTAGCTGTGAAGTAAGAATGGGTTTTGTGCATGTCCAATGCTCTAGGAAGTGTCCGATATTAAAACTTCCCTCTATTTTGGGAAAATAAGTTTATCTCCTTACAAGGAACTCTTGTCTAAAAGGGGAAGAAATATACCTGTCTTCAGAACGTATAGACATCTTGAAACCATCAGCACCACTTAATAAGTCATGCCCTCTTTAGACATAACGCAAGTTTGCCTCAGCTCCCGTAACTCATGATGATAGTTCAATTCTCTCAGTGCTAGAAGGAATAATTGGACATACAACAATATATCTTTCAAAATATGAATGGAGAATAGCTGAAATCTGAGAAAAGGTGACTATCTATCTTGGGAAGCTGCCCACAGGTTTGGAAACAAAAGAAGTGAAAGCTGTAGAAAAGTGGACCATCTTTTAATACTAATTAAATGTAATTGGCATTGGACAATGTGAAAGCGCAGGTTTCAGGCACTCAAAAAAAGCTAGGCTCTTCCCTATCTAATAATTTATGACAGAAATGGTACAATCTCCAAAACTTTTAGGCATATCTCTTTTCAGATGGGGTACTAGGTGTATAAAGGATCCTCACAAGTGGAACCCCTCTGCCTCTCCCCAAACCCCCCAAAATAAACAAACAAAACTAACAACGGAAATCATTGAGAACCACAGTTAAAAAGACTTGTGGATATTATGGGTATGACAAAATCCTGAAATCAATTTGTATCATTATAGTCACTCTCCATAGTTGTTAAATCCTGGAGGGTGGTTAGGTTGAAAGACATGGCGAGAAGAATGAACAAACATAAATGTTCGTGCTGCTGCCAAGTTCAGAATCACCAATGCTGGAAAAAGTTACTACATGAAAAAGCCAGCTGGCTGCTGCTGGAATTACAAGGAAAGAAAAAAGGTGGGTTGACTGTTGGGAAGTAACAAAAACATTTAACCTTATTAAATATAGTCATTACTTACCTTAGCAGATGTGTTTTATCCTCATGCTTGGTATTCAATACAGTTGATGTAAGATTTACAGCCACAAGTGACAGTAAAGTAAGTAATTTTTTCAATGAACTTTTGTATTCAAATAACTTTAGGCTCCAAACTAACACCATATCTGGAATTTTAAAAATGTGTTGCCTTTCAGGCCTTAACTAATAAATTAGTTTTTCCTGGCTAAATTTAGATGTTACAGGTTACAATAAGTCAAAGAGCAAACAATTTCCTTACACTGAATTTTCTAATAAAAACCCAACAAACACACTCCCCCACACACATTAGGGATATTAACCTTATTAATGGAATTAAAGCAATTGTTTGTTGCATACTACACTTATTCTTTGCATTTAATTACTTCTGTTGGCTCAGAAAGGGTTTACAATATTAGGTAGAGACTTGGCAGTGAGTATAGAAATAAATACAAGTGAAAGGTCAGGAAAGACAAAAAAACCCTCCAAAATTCTGTCTACATCTTTCTCTTCCGTCTTCCAACACTACTTTTCATGAATATATTTTGGATCTTTCAATGGCTGAAGGGTAACTTTTGAAATTGCTCAGTTTTATTATAAATAACCATTTGATAAAGTTATTCAACTGTTAATTAAATACAAGACTGTCAGTTCCCTAGTAAGGACAAATTTCCTATTAAAATTCACCTCCAATTTTACATATTGAGCACCCCATCTTCCAGTCACTACGATCAGAATTTTTATTATGTTTAATGGCTAGTGTCACCAGACAGATTTTAGTTAACTTAACACTGACAAAGCAATATACTTGAAACAAGAAAAATACAGCTGATGAAATAAACTGATTGGCAGGATGACAGCTTCTTACAATACTGATAATCTGAACCATCGTTTCTCAACCTGTAATACGCATACCCCTGGGGGTATGCGAGACAGGCAGGGGTTACACAGGTACCCCAACACTCTCTCACCTTCTTTTCCTTTCTCTTGCCCTCTCTTGCTCCTTCCTCCTCTCAAAATTATGGTAAAAAATTTGGTGCGCTACACATTGCGCAATGCTTTAAATTCCCCAGTAATAATTTGGTGTGTTGTGCTTTGTGTGGCACTAGGTTCACCCCTCCTAGCTCTGGCCAACATCACCTCTAGTCCAGGTACATACTTAAGTTGTGCACCCCTGGTGTAAAAGGTGGCAACCCTAGCCACACCAAATCAGACATCTATCATGTCAGAGCCTTATATACACAGTCCTTCTTCCAACACATGGCACTCATTAGTCTGTAAATATAAAATCCCCTGGAAAATTGAGTGCTGGGGTACTTATTACGATTTTCAGAAGTTAGGGGGTACTTTCTACTTCAAAGTTTGAGAAACTCTGATCTAAACATTTCATATGCTTGCAGCTTTCAAGAAGATTTTGGCAGAGATGTGTACTATTTAAGCAAGTATGAAAAATAAATCAGGGCTATACAAACTAAAGAACTATTGGTTTGATTATGTTACTTATTTTTACATTGATTTTGTTTGAAGTTTTTGTTTGCAGCATTTGTATTCTAACTTTTATCTCTTTCCTGTATCTTTCTTCTTTACTTCTTGAATTTGAAATGGGCTGACAACTCTAAAATTATTTTAAATTAAGCAGCTGTGTACAATTACTAGTTAAAAGTCAGAGTGGTTTGTTTTCTGAAAGTAGCTTGCTTCCTTAAGCTTTTCAGCCTACCCTGAAAATGCAGCCTGGATTAATAAAAGGACTCAGATTGCCGTACTATTACCTTAATACTATAAGAAATGTACCAATTGTTCATCTTGGCTCCTTCAGTTATATTTTTCTTTATTAGGATCATATTTGATTATGGTGTTCATGACCTTGTTGTTCATTTATTTCTTAAGAAAAAGAGCTGTTCTGCTGGTTTAAGTACAGCATCAAGCAGCTCTCTTTATATTTGAAAAAATAATGATACTTAAGATACAATAAGAACTTAAACAACCAAAGAGCATAAAGGCTGGCACACTTGGAATGCATGTTCAAAGAAGAAAACCAACTGATCCAAAAAGGTAGTACTACTCTGTCTCTGTGATACCTTCTAACAAAATTCAATGATGAACACAGCATATTAAGAATTTAACCACAATTTTTTCTGTCAAACATCCCAGGAAAAAAAACTACAAAATATACCACATACTTCTTCTGTTTTGCATGTATAACTTCTATTCATATTAAAAGGGCATTTATGCAACTTAATATATTCCTTTGATCAGAACTAAATTTGTGATTCTGCAGATGTCAACGCAATTTTTGTTTCAGCTTTAATGGGTCCACAATTTTGCTTCAGATATTTGCAAGAGCTACCTCCCCTCCCCATTTTAGGTTTTTACTCATTGCCTGGGGTGGGGATGGGACAGGATGGGGGGCAGGGGGAATAGAACAAAACCCAAAGAAGTATAATTCAATATTTTAAGAATCTATGAGGGCTCTTTTCATTACCGATGTTTATATGAAATCTACTTTGCACAGAGGATACTTAAAATTGCTTTTTAGGCTGCCTTTTAACCCAGAACCTTTTATAATGCATCACTGAAATACAGGAACCTTTAGAAAGCTGTGCTGCAAACTAACAGAGCAATTTGAAGAAGAGTAGTGTAACACTAATTATTCAGATTAAAATACTGTGAATTTCCACAGAAGATAGCAGTTTACATATACCGTAGTACTAAAAAAATAGGGTGGAAATGCACACTATCAACAGAGATTCTACTTGAAAATATAATGTAGTTCTGAGAACCTACAATAAGTACTAGGAATGATTTTATCCATTTTTGACAACATGTGGAGAACAACATTCTATGTATTCTATACTCAAAAGTTTAGTATGCTCAAAGATAGAGTGGGTGCATCTACACAAGATGCTCTACTGCTCAGTAGAGCAAATTACTACATAGTAAGCGTCACCATGTACAAGTGCAGACCCTTATTGCACAGTAATTTGCTCTACTCAGCAGTTAATTTGCAACCTGCAAATGCAAGTAACAAATTAACTGCTGAGTAATTACTGTGCAGTAAGGCATGTCTAGATGGCTGACCAGGAGCAATTTTGCTCCTGGTCAGCCGGGCAACAGGGGGCGGCAGATTGCTCCCTGGCCCTGGGAGCTGCCTGCCGCTGGGGTGGGCTCCACCATCAGAGCTTGAGTGGGTACAATGTCCCTCTGCCCTGGCAGCAGGGAATTCCCTGTCCCAGCTCCACGATTGCAGAGCTGGGGCTGGGAAGCTCACTGCTCAATGAGAATTCCCCACCCAGCCTGGAGCTGGGTGGGACCTGCCCCAGACTGGTACAGTTGCCAGCTAGCTGCAAGCTGCAAGGGGAAGTCTGCATGTGCACACTTCCCTGAGCAGCCTGGGAATGGCCAGGAACTGTCGTTATCTGGGGCAGGTCCCAGCCCCGTAGCTTTTTCCCAGCACCATGCCCCAATTGGGCGATTGAAGGATGATCCTGCCTTGAGTAGAGGGCTGGACTAGATGCCTTGTGAGATTCCTTCCAGCCGTATTTTCTTTCCTATGATCCTAAGAATAATGTAGCTTGATAAGAAATTGTCTTGATACTAGGAAAACCAATTTGATATGCAGTTACGGTACAGTACCATTCATTTGAAAATACCAAACCAACTTTAGCCCGACTCTGAAGTGTGACTATTATTTACAAGGAAATCAATGTAGGAGGACAAGTTTTCTTTTTCAGCCTCAGCTTGAGACCACTGTTTACTAAATGCAGCCTGTTTATTTCAAGTGCAAATGCATCCAATTGCTTGCTGATGGGAAAATGACATTCCATTCCTACAAATATCCTACTTTTAAGCTAGGCAATAGAAACAAAACAGTAGGACACCCTACTTGAACTCCAAGTTGTCTCTGGGATAGCAAACTTAGATACATTTTTAGTTCAGTGCTATTCCAAAATGTTTTCAAGTGCTTTCAATATTTTCATGGTCATTAATAAAATAGCCACATAGCTACCATAGAAAAAACTACACATGAACACTATTGAAACAATGTCAGCTACATAGTAACATCCCATGATATCAGTTCTTTTAATCTGTTTGTGTTTGAAAAACGCCAAACTGTTGGGAAATACTACAAATATATAGTATTTATTTGAATCATGGTCATGGATTTTCATTGCTCTCTATATTTTTCAATGGTGTATTTCAAAATCATAGCTATCACTGGATTAAATACTTAGTATGAAAATATGATAGAAGTAGGAATACATCTCCTGACTAAATTGTTGCCTTTTTCATCCTGAGATCATACTTTTTCAAAAAGGACAGAAAAAAAACCTAACATGTTTGGCATCCTACTAATCTACGAAACAGGTTCTACAGAAATTAATTCAGATTATTACACTGGAGTAGGTTGATCCATTACTCCTAATGCCACTTATAATACCTGACAACTCTAGATGGCCAGTTTACCTGAACAGAAATTTTATATGCTCTCAAAATTTCATTTATATTGCATAGATTAGGTTAGACCGATAATTAAACTATGTATGACCAGATAAAAACTGATACAGTTTTGCACCTTTCTGCATTCTGGGCAGACATATTAAAAGTAGCTGAACTTTAATAAAAATCCTTGAAATATATTCCAGTATATAACTAAACAAACAATGAACATTATCTGATGTGCAAAAGCCAGTATCAATATTAGAGGCATATCCTTTCTTGAGGATGACACAGATATTTGTAAAAGGATCAGCTAATCCTTCTCATTCAAACTGGTCCAGCAATCAGGCAACTTTGATTAAGAAGGTTTCCTCTCTGCAAATCAACTCACGAGTTCTCAAACTCTTGATTCAGTTGAGTAATTCTTATTCTTCACACTGTTGTTATCAGATGCAACGGAAGCATTCAGCTGTGCAAAATAGCTCTTATTAAATATGCTGAGGAAATACGCATTTAGCCCTAACTTTAATAAATAGATCATATAAGACTACAACAAACATTTTAATTAACAAAGATTTTACTGAAGAATGGCTTCTCAAAGGCAAAGGCAAGGATGCCCACACATTTGTTTCATTAAACTCTGGACACACGTCCTAAAATCATGTCTAGACATCTTGGGTATTAAAGAAATAACAAACAAAATTCCATTATATGCTGACTTCTCATTGTTTATCTTTTTTCATCTAACTTTCATCTTGGTTCTTATTAATATCATTGACATCCAATATTATATCTGACTGTAAGATAAATTACCACATTTAAAACCTTACTATTTTACCCTGCAGCCTCTTGTAATAAACAAAACCAAACCCTATTGTGCATTAAGAAAAGGAGAAAACATTTTTTGGATGTGGACTAAGAAATATGATTCATTATTTCCTATATTTAAAATATAGTGTTGAACTTTCTTTTTCACTTGAATTATGGAACAAGTAAAAGAGGTTCCAGCTTACATACAGATCCAAGATAATACCCATATTATTAAATCAGCATAAATTTAACAACTAATATGGATAGTAATTAGGATATGTGCAGCATCACCAAGGACACTACATGCTTGTGATTCTTCTCCCTGCTTCACTGATTTTGCTATGCTTATAAAACCTAATCTAGATTCAATTGTACTTGTATAGGTTATCCAAATTATAGAAACTTTTATACTAATGTAACTGCATCCATGTTAGGGCTTTTTGCTGAACTATTATCCTAGTATGACTATATCTGCAAACCTGTCTTTACATATACAGTCTTACAGCTTTTCCATCTTTCAGACTTACTACTCTTCTCTGTTCACTTTTCATGCATTCATTTTTGTAAAATCCACCTAGAATACACTTCCCATCACAGAAATAAAACATAAGCAGAGTTCAGCTACATGCAAATCATTAGCTAAACATCCATTTTAGGTTGTATAAAAGTATTTCTAACACATAGTAATCAAAGAAGAGAAGGTGAAAAGCTCAGTAGATAATGGAATCTCTGTAGCACGGTGTCGGAGGGGCACAGAGTATGGGCGCAGTCCTCAACGTCCTGGGGACTTGTAAGTGTATGTTGTGAGCCAACACTCCCCAGTCTTAAATGACTAAATCCTGCTCACAACCCAGTTTGCACACACTACATCTTGATGA
This sequence comes from Alligator sinensis, assembly GCF_000455745.1. Classification (NCBI taxonomy): domain Eukaryota; kingdom Metazoa; phylum Chordata; order Crocodylia; family Alligatoridae; genus Alligator; species Alligator sinensis. The sequence goes on along the minus strand of NW_005842726.1, from coordinate 444,413 downwards.
TTTTTTTGTTTATTCTTCAGGAGGTATTGTTTCCACGAAGGTCAATCATTAAGGCATTTGGCTTGTTCCTACTGGGGCTCCCTTTACACCCCAGCCATATGCCAACCAGTTGTTGCATCACTATCATTCGTTGTAAAATATTTTTCTCAAAACTGATTTGGCCTTTTCACAAAATTGACTCTTGTATTTATAATTTTTTTTAAATTTTATTTATTTATTTTTTACAGGTTCTCTCATCTCTGTTTGGCACATCTTACTTGACAAGGAAGCCGCCCACACCACTAAAGAGAGGCTGGGAAGACAGACACCCTGAGTGATCAGACCCAGGTGAGTACTTAATTCTCAGGGATTTGCAATCTTGCCAATTTCCCCCTTGCAAATTTGTCTCTCTCTATAATCTCTTTATGTTCTGTCATTTTAGTTCAGGTACTTGGCTTTACCTACCATGGTGGGATTTCACGTTCAAAAAGAAAAAACCCCAAAGACAAGCAAAGAAACTCCTAATTCAACAGCTCATGAGACACTGTCACCTTTAAACGTTTCTCTTTTCACATGTCTACCTCTGTTCCCTTCAGGGACTCAGAACAATATTTTCATTATTGCTGTTAAATGCCCTCTTTGTGCTTAAGCAGTCCCGAAGTTACTGCAAGAAAGCGATAAAAAAGCCCTTCTCTGTCTGTTGGGAGTCCTGCAGTTGCAGTCTCTTGGCTTCCAGGACTTACGCTGATGCTGCCATGCTTGGCAGAATGCTTCTCTACGTCACAGCTCCTCTGAGCTCTATGACCAGCATCCAGTCTCAAATCCCATCCCCAGAGCTAGGTCTCTGAGGCTTTATGGGGAGCTCATGCCATGTTCTGGCTCTCTTCTTCTGTAAGCTCCCAGCCTAGGTGAAGTCCTGACTGGAAATAGGTGAGGAGTGGCATGGGGAACCAATACAGAGGATGCGTCAGCTTTGAAAACAGGGTTCTGGCAACAGCGGCATTCCCCGCCTCAGCATCATGGCCACACATGCCAGTAAGTTCTGGCTCAGATCTTTCTTTTTCTGAAGAGCCTCTTCACATACAGCTACTTTACAGTTTTTGATTACTGGTTCACAATGATGAATAATGAAAAAAAAATGCAACTGGCTACAGGAAGGGAAAGTGTGTAAAACTGAAATGTGGAGCAATTTGCAACATGTTTAATTAAATTTACTTTGAATTCTGTGTGAAGAGGGGCAAGAGCAAATGCCTTTTTATATTTAAGAGGTTTCACCAGTGAATTGCATGTCTCAGCTCTCTTTACTCCATTGTACTTTCTGTCCAGTTTTGGCATTTCTCCCTTTTCCTTTTTTGTACCATTTCTTCCCCTTGAACATTCCTTTCCTTTCAACCATATCCTCCTCTATTATCTTTTTGTTTCTATATCAGGATCATGTTCCTCTTTCCCAAATGGAATCCTATTATCCACCACAATGAAATCTTCAGAAATCTGCTAATCAACTACCTGATTCATGCCGACTCCTTACAGGAATACTTCTTTTTTGACCATCTATACAACTATAAATCTAACAAAGAAGTAAGCTGCTGGTCAGAGCTGTATAAGACAATTTTTCAGCAGGTTTTATTTGTACAGATTCATGTAGCCATGGCTTTCATTAAAAATCTGAAGACCTTACCAAGATACAAAGCAAAGATTCAGATGGCTTTGTTTGAGAATCTGTATCGAAAGATATGGATGGCTTTCTTGAGATGCATTGATATAGGAAAGGATTGGAAGACTTATAAAAGCAACTCAGACAGAATGTACCTAGTTTCCTTAAAATCCATAAGTCAGTTTTGGGCTTGACCAAGGGCATGTAAAAGAAGCAGCACTTTAAAAATACTTAAGAAAGTGAGGGTGGATGACAGTCAACAACAACACTTAAAACTGGAACTAAACTTTGGGAATCAAAATATGTAGACAATTCCTCCTACGCAGCAGGTGAATGGAAGGATTCTAGAACAGCACTCCTGTTAAAAAATGTGTAAAGGCAGACAAGGTGGTTACTTCACCAGTGAAATTCAAAGCCATTCACCCCTTTGCTTTGTAGCTCAGTTAATGACTCCTAATATAGGTTGTGTCCTGTTTTGAAGATACAGCAAAGTCTACATTCAATTCTTGCTGAAAGCCCTGGAAACATGACCAAAGACAGGGAATGTCAAGGCAAAACCCTTAAGGTAACTGTTACTTGGCAACTGTACAATGTTGAAAAACTGCCCCTCCAGGGTAGGGCAGAAAGAATTTCCCTAGACAATCTGTGTTAAAGATGCTTGTAAAGGTATAAAAATATTTCCTGCCTTTGATTTTAAAAAAAAGCAATGATCAGTGAGAAAAATAACTGCACAGGAAAGAAAGGACTCTGGGTCAAACCCATGGTTAATCTAGGTCAGTATCGTTATCTGCAACAGATAGCTTTCCAAGGATGTTTCACTCTAATTCATAATAATCTAAACTGTAGAGATTTTCTATGCTTTGCAAATATTTGTTGCATGCATTAAACTAACATAACAATGGATACTTATTCATATAAATTCCACTCCCAATCTGAATCTTGCTCTCAGTCTCAATATTATCTTATGGCACTAAGTGTCGAAGTCTAATGATGAGATGTGGAGTGGGAAGCTCTTCATATCAATTTTGAATTTGTTGCCAACCAAATTCATTTCCTGATAGCTGAAGAATAGAAGTTCCAGTACTACCCTTTCAGTACCCTTTAAAAAAAACAAAAAACCAAAAACAACACCTTTTACTCACTGGGCACATTCACATATTATTAATGTAGTTGAATAAACTCCAGCACAGTTTGCACCAGAGTTTAATGCTTCCAGGTACAATGTTTACATGTGTGCCTGGGACTGCAGCATGCCCTGGCTGGTAGGAGGGGGTTCAGCCTGCCAGCCCAAAGCTACTCCACTCTGGCTCAATGTGCTGCAGAGGGACTGACTGAGGCATGAGGGTGCTATAGTGCAGGGCTGGCCAGCAGGAAGCCCCTAGTGTAGCACCCTTGTGCTCCAGCCAGCCCTGGTCACAGTCTACATGCATGTTGCAGCACACTAAATAACTCCGCTGTAGGATAGTACTTGTGCTGGGCACTACTATCCTACAGTGATGTTAATTAGTTTACTACAGTCTAATAGCACCACACATGTAGATGACGACTCTTTACTGCAGAGCTAATTAGTCAACTCCACAGTAAAGCATACGTATAGATGCACCCATTGTGGAGTAAATTTCCAATTCATTATCTGCAGATGTTAAATTTTACTTCTGGCATTAAATCAAGACATTCAACAAATGAACTCTGTATCAGATAAAATGCACATAGAGGTTTAGCATGTTATATGGCTGTAACACTTGGTAAAGTCTGGTACCTTCAGTACAAATCAAATCAGATCTATACATGCCTGTATTTATCTTGGAATTCCACAAGGAGAAGGAATGAAAGCATCAAGTTACATTTTCAAGTTACCAGAAAGGTTTAACCAGCAAATCAGTTTACATCCAGCAAAGATACTTAAAAAAGATGAACGTGCACACTGCAAGTCTGTTTCTTGCGTAGAAAGCCAAAAGTGCTCCTTTCAAGAAAATGTGAAAAGATGTAACATGGTTATCCTTAGGCTCTTGCTCAGCATTGCAAAGTAGCTTCAGGAGATGTAGCTGCTTTCTACAATATCTCAAAAGCTATAGTTAATCCAAAATAATTTTTAAAAAGCCTTGAGGTATTTTATTTCTTTCAAGTGCTCTTTGCTTCTATTTCTGATTATAGAGGATGTGATGGGTACCTACGGTATTGTCTCTTACAATCTTATTTGTGTTTTTAAATTGAGGCTTTTGAGCACAGAATAGTTGGTCTCTAATTTACAGCTTTGTTACTTATATTCTTGACCCTTGCTAAGAGGAAGCATAGATTCATAGATTGCAAGGCCGGAAGGGACCTTGGAAGATCATCGGGTCCAGCCCCCTGCACCGAGCAGGAAGGATAATTGGGGGTCAGCTGACCCCAGCAAGGTGACTGTCTAGTTTCCTCTTGAGGATTTCCAGGGTGGGTGATTGTACCTCCTCTGAAGGGTGATTGCATCACCTCTGGAGCAGTTTTCCTTTATTTATGTTTTCCCATAGTGTTTCCTCATAGTGGATATGCACTTTAGTCTCAAAGGAACTCTCTATAACTTGATTAGTATAACTGAGAGATGTAGAGGAATAAAATAAGAAAAGCCTCAAATACTAAAATTCAAATCTCAAATACAGGCAAGATGCAACTAAGCAGTGACTATGGTACAGATCTATGCAAGGGTAAAAAACCCATTTCCTACCATTCACCCCCACCACACTGTATTTTGTCTTCAGGAAAGCAAATTAAATTATTTATAACACTACTTAGGGTGTCTAGTTTTAATCAAAAGGAACCTTCTAAAATAAATTAATCACACTTTCATAAAATCATGTATCAAAATAACTTCCATTTCATGGTATCATTTTGTAAAATTTAACTAATGTTTCTTATAAAGTGTTGTTAAAAACACACACACACATATACAAATATATGTGCACGCACACACACGTGTGCTCGCAGCCCCTCGCGCCCAGCCCAATGGAGAAAAATGCTTGTTATCAAATGATTTGTCTCAAGAGACCAACAGCCATACTGATACACACTAATGCTTTTACTCTTTACTGAGGGAAGAAGTTGCAAACCATGTAAGCAAGGCTCCCAAGTGAAGAACACTGGCACCTGGAGACCAAGTGAGCAGCTAGTAGCTATTCAAAATATGAAAATGCTTGAGTAGGTCCAGACACTCACGGAATCCATAAAGCAATATAAAAGGAAGAGCCAACTGAGTTAATGTTGTGTTGCATATTCTGGATTTTTTTTTTAAAGGCAACACAGATGCAATGATAGGAGCTATTTAGTTAGTGATTAAAGGTTCTTTATGTCTAGAAAGATTTGATGATGTATCAGCCTTTTAGAGCCTCCATAAATCTTACATACTTTATACCTTTTTAAAACTTAAATTAAACCTAATTTTTTTTAAATGCTTGAAGGCAAAAAGTACTCGATCCATGGAGCTGTGTGACACGCACAGTATTTTTAATTGAGAGATGTTTTCCCTTTACTAATCTTCTGATTTCTGGTACAGAAACGTATATGAAGAAAGCGGGATATTCAGTATGGCATTACTAAATACATAGAGATCATTCTGAGACCATAATGCAATACAAACTCTGAAACAAGGGAACAGGATTTTAAAAATTTAAGCACGAGGCAGGATATTTATGACTGCCTGCCTGCTTGCACAATGGCTCATGCTGGTATGGCAGCATCTGCCATTACCTGCATTTCAGGCTTTATATGTTGTCTCTCTAAATAAGGCAGGCATACACATCAAAAGGACAGCGTAATAATAATAATAATTCTTAAGCTGCATAGATAAATTCACGTGCATACTAAAATACAGAAAAACTCATTTAATGGGCCTGCAGTACACATAACACTTGAATTAAACCCCTGAATAGAATTCTTTTATAATAAAAGGCTTAAAATGCACTAAAATGGTAAAATTAAAAAAGTGGACTGATATTTTATAAGGTAAGTTTTAAAGAAATTAAGATGTACTTCCTACTGCAACTAGTAAGTGTTTTTTAAAGATACTTCAATTTCTTAGCTGTAGAAATCTTGTTATAAAAACCAAACAACAGTATATTAGATAACAGCTACAGAGATCTAATTATCTAAAGACTAAATACATCTAATTAAATTTATTTAGGGATTTAATCAGTAGGGGTTGTTATTTTAGTTTCTCTCCTGAATTATGGTATATTATCATATCTTTAGGTAATTAAAATATAACCATTTTATGAAGATTTATGAAACTGAATTTATCTTTCATATTTTGGTTTTGCACTAATCAACGAACATTTGAAACAAAGTGTTCCTCCTTGTCTAGTACATGCTCTGCAAGACTGTCTTGTTATACAACTGAGATCTTAAAAACTGGTAACTCTAACTGCTGATCAGAGCATGAAGCCTGTTGCAATACTCACCTTGTGCGCAGAACCCAGTAGCAGATAGCATGGGATATTATTTGCTCATCTAGAACCTTTTGTATTATAAAGCAGGATCCCTAACATAGTGAGAGAAATCATTAGGAGGGAATATAGGATCACTCATATCTGATCTTTCTTAAAAAAAAGTTTTGGCCTCTGCAACACTGAAATGTTCATATTCTGCAGTAATATACTACTTGTGCTTCAGGAAACTCATAGGACTAGTATCTTTTATATGCAAAATACATCTTCCGAGGAAAGAATGATTAACTAGGTATACATAAACTACAATGCCATTAAATGTACACCTGAATAATGAATATGAGTCTTGAAAACCATTTCAAACAGTTAACATATAATAAAGTTGTGTTCAGAGCTGCAATGTAGAATGGTCCATATACAATAATGACTATTACACTTATTATAAATTGTTGATGACAGTAGGAGTCAGTAATTATTTTTCACAAGAAACTACTGGATGGCAAAACTTCATTCTTGATAGTAACTTCAAAAAATGACAAATTATAATTACTGTCTCCAAGATATTAAAGACTTAAAAGACTACAGTAAATTGCAAATATAAATTGGTTTGGCTGCTAAGAGCTTCTATTAAAGTGTAATGTAATGTAAAGATGTAAAGAGCAATGTTAAATATGCAGGGTTGCATCAGAAATTTCTCTTTCCTTATACATAGCTTTGTTCACATTCTTTCACAGTATCAGATAAAATGAAGTTTAGCTCATGAAAGTTTGTGCTATATATTACATATACCTGCACACTTTAGTCTATAAAGGTACAAATCTACCCTGCCTTCTTTTAAAATATGACCTGTTTGCAGATAATGGACATTATGAGATAAATATAACAATGTAAGTATCAAGAGGACACTAAATGTTCAGACATTAAGGCAAGGGGCAAGGTATAAAATAACTAACCTTAGAGGACCATCAGTCAACCTGTCAGTAAACTCAAAGTCATGATCACAGATCCAGTTTGGCATAGAACAGACTTAAGTGCATTTTTAATTATGCCATTTTTTGATCAACTAATACAACCTGGGTTCCTTCCATTCATTTAACCTATTCTGTAGCACAAGTAATAACCAGGTTGACTGGTTATCATAATGTAGATGATGCAGTACTACTTGCTGAACCCCTGAATAGCTGAAGTATGTCTTGTGACCACAATTCACTAGATTCTGTTTTTCAATGATATACTGAGTTGGGTTGACCACTATAAAGCATTTTTCTGAGAAACTGAGTGTTTCTAAAGTCCAGATGTGCTATGACATAATCCAAGTCATGAGCGTGGAAACTGACTTAACTAAATGACAATAATGTTGGCAAATATCTAATCTTTTAAGATGTGGAGAATGCATACACTGGCCCTTGTGATAATATAAATAGATGTAAGCATGTACTGTCCAGCAAAAGAAAACTAAAAGAGATTGTCAATCAGGCAACTTCATCAGTTACCTGTGATTAAGCCTGATCTTGAATAAATACTGGCAAAAACATGGATTGCTTTAGTACACGACAAATCCCTCCTTCTTCTCCTAACTTCTTGGAAAAAAATCCATGACAATATTCAGAAGCTACTCATCTGTTCTGTCTTCAAATCTCTGCTTCAAAATGCCCTCTACCATGATGTCAACAAAATTCAGCCTGATCTTGACTAGAAGGATGGATAACTGACTTCTTCCTCTTCTACCTTTTCCTATTCGTTCTTCTCCATCTCAGTATAACTAACAAAACCATTACCACAGAACTAACAAAACTGCTACGCCTATGCATAGCCACCTCCCACCCAAAGGCTCCTGTCCATCTTCCCTTGTGCTACTATATATGACCCAAATAACTTATCCAAATGTGAGTAGATTTTTTTAGAATGGCAAAAGGTATATCTCTAATACCATAGTATTATCAAATGAAACATCATTACAAAGCAAGAAACTTCTTATTAAAATGCTTGGAAAGATTTTAAACATGGACAAAAATATATTTTTCATTAACATTGTTCCCAGAAATGGTTAAGCCATTTAGGATGAAACTTTCAGAGTCATCATAAGGTAGACATCTGACAAGCAAAATATCCAGCTTAAATTAATGAATCTTAGAAGCTATACATAATTGTAAACAAGATTTTATAATGAAAAGTGCTAGACAAGCATCACTTCAAACTCCATCTACAATATTATTCAGTGTAGGTACCACTAAAATAAACAGAGGAATGCTATTTTCAAATTTAGTAGTTAGAAATATGGGCAGATTTTGCCTATATGCCAATACTAGCATCCTCCCAGACCTTACTGCAAACTACCATGATATTTAATACAGACTTATATGTTAGATTAGCCTCCTGAATCAGTACATCCATTTTAGAATCCTGTTTAGCAGATAGTTAGTGACCATCTCAGTAATCTATATGGAACTCATGGAAATTATAGGGACTCTGAAAATATTACAGAGTTTTGAGATGCTTTTTATTTTCTAATAGTGTGACAACACAAAACTGAACAGAAGACAGCTTGTGATGTTACAGAGATAGTGCAGAAGGCAATGATACTACATGGTTTGAGAAAGAATTAAGAAAGGAAAGATGTTTGGGTTTTTTTGTTTTTAACTGCTTGAAGAAGGGATAGATTATAGAACATAATGGAGATTAGACTGCCTTGAGTGCAGTGCTGCATTCATTCTCTCTTTCTGGCTGAGTACCTTGAATATACTGTATGCTGCAAAAATTTCCCAATAATGTGCAAAGAATTCATTCTCTCTACTTGTTCCATGTTATTGATTGCATGTGATGATACAGAAATTAGATGCCTGTATAAAACTTACTATTTAAATCCAGAAGACTGTAAGAAGTACAATAATTATATAAGAAAATGTGACTGGATAGATGTACTAAAATACTGAATGTTAGCTCAAGTTTCTTCAGTTGATGGAAGACTCTCAAAATGCATTGAATTTAGCTATTTGGGACACTACACATTATATGCTAGCAGGGCTAGGGAGCAGAGCAGTAAAGATCTCTTACTGTGGGTCCAGAATTGTGATTTATAGCCTTGGTATGGGCTCACATGAAGACCCTCCTAAGCAGCCTCTGCAGTACAATGATACCTAGCCATTTGAGCTGGTGACTCTAGATGTGATGCTAGCCATAACATTCCCTTATATGCTGCTTATGACTGAAAATGGCTTGCCTTAACAATCAACCATTGGAGATACTGATTGGAAAAGTGGGCAGAAACTGTAAAAATTTATTTATAAGTTTTTCATTAATGTAAGGCAGGTCAACAACTGCTAAATGGGAAAGAGCGACCTCAGGAGTACCCAATCACTAATTGCCCGGAGAGGTAAAGGGGCCTGTCAATTTGCCACTAAAAGCTGTCCAAATAAAAGGGGGTGGGGAGGGAAGTAAAGGGAAGACAACAAGAAAATCTAAACAGAACCAAAAGGATTTTTCCAACCTCGAGGCCAGTTCAAAACCTAGAATTCCAAGCAGAGAGAGAAGAGGCCATTGGTTAGCATAGACTGAAACAGCAACTATGCAGCAGGCTCCAAGACCTTCAGGGATAGTTTAGTTGATCTACACAATAACTTAAGTATTGAAAAAAGACTGTGCAGTTTTCCTTTGTCAGGAAACTGGATGAAAATACAGATGAATATATAAATAGTAATTTATTTTTTTATTAATCGCAAAGCTATTTTGCTATAAACACCAGACTTCTCATAGACAACAAGGATCAGGAGAAGAGCAAGCAAACCTGTCTTGTTTTGTCACATCCCTAAGGCCAAGAGTAACTTGTTGGCCCTCCACAAGTGAAAGGCAAATGGGGAAAAGGGTTTGCAGGGGTAAAGCAAATTAATGAGAAGAAAAAAGAAACCGAAAAGTGAAGAGTGACTAAAGAACACAGAAGGAAAAGGGCTAAAAATGTGGTAATATAAGCAAATGGTAAACAAGCATAAGGAAAAAAATAATCTGGGAAAGGAAAAACTGCTTCGAAAAGAAAGGTGAAATGGAAGGAAGGGAAATCAGTTTTTCGGTGGTGGACTGAATATACGGAACATATACATCAACCCCTTGCACCAACATAATGAAGTAGAAAAACTGGGTCTTGTACACTTGAGACCAGAACTTTTTGCAAACACCACATTTTAGTTCCCTGTTTGTTCAGGTGCTCAAAGGAAAATTTGGAAGGTGATGTACATACCAAAGAGAGCTTATTGTCTGTAAGAGATTTCAGGTCAAAGAAAGGCTGAAGATATTCACAATCAATTTACATTCCCCAAATTTCCTCAATGCCTCTATGAACATTTGTTGTCCCTCATGAAAACTAGTTGTTCTGCGTTTATCTCAAAGAACATCTATTGCCTTTAATTAAGCATAAGCCATACGAAATTACTGTCAACATAATAGATGCTATTGAGTCAACTGCTTCTCCAAAGGAACAGTGCTTAATTATATTTTTTTCTAGCGGAACTGGGAACCAGACTGGCTGGAGTCACATATCACTTGTTCCTAATCTCTGTAGCACCCCCTCCAGCAGGCCTGCATAAGGTATAAATACTTTTAAAATAAATAAAAACTCCACAGTTTTGATGCTGGTATACTAGCTAGCTCTTGAAGAGGAGATAATGCACCATATACTCCTTAGCCCATCCTACTCACCTATTCCACAGGATAGGGAAAAGAGTAGCTCTAGCGAGTTGGTGACTCTCTTCCCTTTTATTAAGGAATTTAGCTTAGCCCAAGCTTATGCACACCCTTGAGGCTCATTACAAGCAACACACAATACAGACCTATGTAGCTTAAGTTTATGCAAAATTTAAACCTTTTAAAGAGGAAATATTTAGCAAACCTAAAAAAATTATTCATTTTATAAAGTTGATGGAGACATTCACTATATCAAAACAATATTAGATGTATCATAAATCTGTGGTCTGATTTTTAAAATAGACAAGACTAATGTTGGGACATAAGCTTTAGTATAATATGTAAATCCGAAAGTAAAAATGATACCTTCCAGATGTATTTCTTAATATGGCAAGAGCATCTGGGTAGCCATCCATGTTGTAATCTCCAATGTGAAGCGTAATTGGAACTGAAAGTTCACTTGCAGATGGATCATTTTTATAAGGTACAAAGCCCCAGAGTGTGTCTTTATTTTGAAAGTTCTGCAACACTGGAATCCACTGTAAAAGCAAAGAAAAAAAGTCTGAGGTAAGCAGGTATGCTTTATTTGTTTAAAGTACTTTATGCTACGAAACAGAGATCATGACTTAACAGCCATTTCAGAGTACTTGTCATCAAGGAATATAAAGACCTTAAACATTCCTATGAGGGTAATAGCTAATATACCGGAATTACTTCACCTGTCTCTGATGGAACAAAGAATCTGATTTGTATAGATAGTTATTCAGGAATAGCTGTTAGACCTTAAAATGTATATTCTTCCTGCATCCAGTGCTTGAGTCCCCTCTTATGAGCAGTTAAGAACCCTTGATTCTTGCTTAAGCAAATGAGATTTGAGGACATTCAGCATTTAGAGGTTCAGGACCTAACAACAACATAGCAGTAGAATACACTGAAAATTCAAATTCAAATTAAATACTCTATCTGAAACTACAAAGGAAATACAGAGTAAATTCTCTAAGGCAGAAAGAGTTGTCATAATTAAACTATTCCAGCAGCTGATAGGGAGTCAAGTCATTAGGGTTTCCCTTTACAAAAAGATATACAGTCTTTGAAATGATGCACCTTGTTTTTTAGCAAAGCTTTGACATTGTTTTCCATGCCATTTTAATTAGTAAGCTAAAAAAGAGACCAGATGAAAGCACTGTAAATGTGGATACATAACTGGTTGAAACATCATGCTCAGTGAGTAATCAATCATCAACAGCTCAATGTTCTACCTAGGAAGAGGGAAGTGGTGTTCCCTAGGGGTCTGTACTGGATCCAGTATTGTTTTACATCTTCGTTATTTTGGACAATTGGACTAAGCCCATGCTTAGGAAATTTGGAGATGACACCAAGTTGGGCAGAGTCTCAGACACTCTGAAGGGTAGGTCTAGGATACAGAATTACCTCAAACTGGGGAAATGGTCTGAAATCAACCAGATGAGATTCAACAAGGACAAAGTGCACAGTCCTGCACTTGGGATGGAAAAATTACATTAGCTAGGTTGCAGTACTACGGAAAACAACCTGGGGGTTAACAATAGACCAGAAGCTGAATATGAGCCAACTGTGTGCTCTTGTTACAAAAAGCAAGCAGCATACAGGGCTGTATTAACAGGAGTGTCACTTACAAAACAAGGGAAGCAATTCTTCCACTCTATGCTAAGGCCTTATCTGGAGTACTACATCCAGCTTTGGGTCCTACGCTTCAAGAAGGATGTGGGCGGATTGGAAAGAGTCCAGCAGAACAAAAATGATTAGACACCTGGAAAATATAACTTATGGTAAAAGGTTGAAGGAACTAGAATTACTAAGCCTGGAGAAGAGGTGACTAGGGGCCTATTATAGAGAGGAAGGAGATATACCATTATCTGTGGTCTCAAGGGACAGAACTTAGGGCAATGGCCTCAAACTGCAGCAAAGGAATTTTAGGTTGGTGATAGGAAGAACTAACTGGTCAAGCACTGGAACAGGCTACCTAGGGAAGTTGTAGAACAGAGGCGGGCAATTATTTCAGGCGGAGCGCTGCTTATCGAGTTTTGGCAAGCTGTCGAGGGCCGCATGGGTAGCTCCACCCCTTGACAGGTGCCCTGTCTCTTGGTTGCCATCTTGTGACTGGAAGCCCTACCCCCTAACCCCTGTCCTTTGCCACCAGAAGTCCCTCCCCTTGCCCCCAGAAGTACTCCTTTCAGCAAGGGCCATCTCGGAACCAGAAAAATACAAAATTATATTCTAAAAAGTGAACATCTACAACATTCAATAATTTGATTTCAAAAAATATTTTTGTCCTGATTTACATGTAGATGCATGGGTATGGTGGGTGTGCAAGTGGGACTCACCCTACGAACACACACTGTCCCTCCCTCCCTGTGCATGAGTGTGCGCACACACACACCCACCCACCCCCAACCTCCTGCTCCTGGCCATGGGGTACTGGCATGGGCCCCGTGTTCCCACTGTTCGACGATGCAGTTGGGAGCTATGTGGTGCCACAGTAATGCGCTGGCAGGAAAGCAGGGAAATGGCTGGGGGTGGGGCGAGGCTGGGATGCTGGGTCCTACTGCCAGCTCCCCCTGGATCCTACTGCCCCTGACTCCTGTCATCTTTGACAGGCAGCCAGGAGCAGATAAATATTAATTTTCTAAATTTTGTCTGGCCCATGGGGTCCCTAAAGACTGTCCTGGATGGCAGATCCAGCCTGTGGGCCATATTTTGCCCACACCTGCTGTAGAATTGCAATCCCTGGAAATTTTGAAGAGTAGGTTGAACAGACACTAGGCTGGGATAGTTTAGTGAGGGGTATTCCTGCCTTGAGCAAGGGGCTGGACTAGATAACCTCATGAGTTCCCTTCCAGCCCGATGAACCTATGAAGCATTAAATGTTTCCAACTAAACAAAAGAATGCCACACTAATGATTCATTAATACTGTTACTGATAACAGCTTGGCATGCCTTAAATATGTTTCTATCCAAGTCCTCGTATAACCCTCTTAAATCTGAAGAATCATGATAAGAGGACTGTATGAAGGCTCTAGGTCATAAGTCAGAATGTGTTTTACTTGGAAGTATATGGATGTACTTCTGCTGTCTTTCAGTAAATCTGACATAATATGAAGCTTGGCAAGTTTTCCTTAAGATATGAGGCCCCTTTAGCTAATTTACATCATTCCAGAAGCTCAAAAGCAACTTGAAAAGCTGGTCTTTTCAGGAGTGGCTTTCCCCTCACATCTTCAATACTTCAGAAGCAGTATAGGTGAAAAAGTCTTGCAGTCTGTACTGTAGGTGACATCCTGGGAGTTTGTATAAGAAGTATAACAACAAGAAACCTGTTGCATGCCAGTTTATTATGACCACAAGAATGGTTCGATGGGGCTGGCAGGCAGCCAGAAGCATCTTAGAACTATTTTAGAATTATGCCGTTTACACTATGGCCAAACTGATTCTAATCTTAGGAGGAGGCTAATTTCTGGTTTCTGAACAGAAGATGTCTGTGCATGCTATTTGACACATTTGAAATACCACAGGATATACAGCATCTTTGAGAGTCTTAAAACTGAAGACTAATGAAATAACTTAATATAGTGTGCTTTTTTTTTTTTTTTTAAAGGGCTTTAACATTTACTCCCCCCTCCCCTGTTTTTCAGTATTTTTTTTGAGTTTGTAAACCGCTGGATATTTGAAAAGTCTAGTACAAAGAATGCCAAAGAGCAATACGTGTTGTAAACCTTCAGATGTATATACCTATGTGCATACCTAAAAAGGAACAGATTTCCTTTCACTGATTTATTGGACAGAAAAATATATAAATAGTACTGTTGGAAAATACTGCAGTTTAAAAAAAAACCAAACTAACTGGAGTCAAAACAATGAAATACAATGACTCATTCTTTAACTCATTCAAAAAATGTTAATAGCAAAACACAAGTTATTATAGCTATAAAATTATAAAATATAGCTAAAGTATTATCATATATGTATTCTAAATGTTCTGATATCTGGTAATGTGATTTTACAGAATACTAGGCAATTTTTATTAATTAAAATACCTCATAAAGAATAAATACTTAAAATTAAACTAAATTGTTATCCTGTTTTAACCCCACAGGAAGTTTACTTTATAAACAGCAGTATTTAAATGTATACTTTATTGGCACTGAAATGCAAATACACTGCACAAATAGAAGAGTAAAACTGAATCTTTACATATTGCAATTAAGTATTTTAATGTAGGACCTACATTCTGAAGGCAGATCAACTTTACTTCTATGTGCATGTATCAGCTGCAAGAGCTTTTAACATTGGCAGTGTTAGAAATGTTACCAAAATAGTAGTTTTAGTTGATCTACAGCTTGACTATCTGTTTTTTCCATAGACATCAGGGCTGGAAGGGACCTCGGAAGATCATCGAGTCCAGCCCCCCGCCCAAAGGGCAGGAAGTCAGCTGGGGTCATAGGATCCCAGCAAGATAAGCATCCAGTTTCATCTTGAAGGCGTTCAATGAAGACACTTGAACCACCTCCGGTGGCAGGCTGTTCCAGACCTTGGGGGCTCGGACTGTAAAGAAATTCTTCCTTATGTCCAGCCTGAAACGATCTTGAAGTAGTTTGTGACCATTCGACCTCGTCATCCCTTGGGGCACCCTGGTGAACAAACGTTCCCCCAGATGCTGGTGGTCACCCCTGATAAACTTGTAGGTGGCCATCAGATCACCCCTGAGCCTGCGCTTTTTCAGGCTAAAGAGCCCCAGGGCTCTCAGCCTGTCATCGTAGGGTCTGCTTCCCTGACCTCCGATCATGCGCGTGGCTCTTCTCTGGACTCTCTCAAGCTTCTCCACATCCTTTTTGAATTGTGGAGCCCAAAACTGGACGCAGTACTCCAGCTGCGGCCTCACTAAGGCCGAGTACAGGGGGAGAATGACGTCCCGGGATTTGCTTGAGAAGCATCTATGGATGCAAGCCAGCGTTTTGGTCGCTTTACTAGCCGCCGCATCGCATTGCAGGCTCATGTTCATCTCGTGGTCAATGATGACCCCCAAGTCTCTTTCTTCCATAGTGCTAGCCAACATAGCTGGGCTATGATGCTCGATCGCTTCTGACTCCAGTGTCCACATCATTAATGAAGATGTTGAACAGTATGGGTCCAAGGACAGAGCCTTGGGGGACCCCACTGGTCACAGGACACCACGATGAGTGACTTCCATCGATTACTACCCTCTGGGTCCGACCCCGGAGCCAATTTTCCAGCCAGTGGATCGTGGAGGACCCAAGGCGACAATTGGCCAGTTTCTCCAAGAGGCAATCATGGGTCACCAGATCGAAGGCTTTTTTGAAGTCAAGATATATGACATCAATCTCTTCTCCCTTGTCCAGGTGATAGGTCACCTGGTCGTAGAAAGAAATGATATTGGTCAAGCAAGATCTACCCGTGACAAACCCATGCTGGCTATCCCTTAAGATGTTGGCGTTGGCCAGTCCATTAAGGATGGCCTCTTTAATAAACTTTTCTAAGATCTTCCCCGGGATATAAGTCGGCTGATGGGCCTATAGTTAGCTGGATCCACTTTCCTCCCTTTCTTGAAGATAGGCACCACATTGGCCTTCTTCCAGTCTTCGGGCACTACACCAGAGCGCCAAGAGTTTTCAAAGATCCGTGCTAGAGGCTGGGCTATGATGCTCGCCAGCTCCTTGAGTACCCTGGGGTGAAGACTGTCAGGGCCGGCTGACTTGAAGGTATCCAGCTTCTCAAGATGTTCCTTCAGAAAGTCAGCATTAATGGAGGGCATTATACTGTTGACATAGTATAATTTTATTCTTGTAGCTTATTTTAAGTATACTAAAAAAAGAAACAGAAAACAAAAGAAACCCTTAACCGCTGCTTACAGATGTTAAAAAAACCCCAAACCAACCAAACAATGGTGTTTTAGAGGCACAGCATTAGTTGGACATCTATATTGACTGGGCACCTTAATCAAGCTTTTCTGGCACTTTTACCTAATAGATTATTTGAACTAGCTTTAGATAAAGCGCAAAAAAGCCTCACTGAAATGCCTGATCTATATAGATGCTGTGGAGCAGGGCTGAACTAATATGTTGCTTTTTCCAGTAGAGTGTATTTTTGTCTGTTTTTTTTTTAAACATCTGTAAGCAGCCAATATGGTCATTACATTTGTAGGACTGTGTAATATAAGCAGGCAAGATTAACTGTTGCCTTGTAAATCTAAAAGGCATAATATGTTCTGTAAGGCAGAATAGAAAGAATATACTCATGTCAAGTAAATCTGCTGTTTACTTCTGCAAATGATACAGTAGATTATTATTCTTATTTCTTGTTACATTAAGAGACTAAAATAAATTTTGATTATCTATGCCTTTGCTCCAAGAAATGTATACAGGTTGATGGATATTACAAAGCTACTTTAAATCTTCTCATTCTATGATTTCTGATTGAAGAAAAAAAATAGGAGCATCCTTTACACATGTAATTACTTAACAGTAAAATTTCTATATTGGATGAAAAGACTGAAGTTGAACAGTTTGAAAACCATAAGAAATCTTAGCACAGTGTTTTGTTATACCTCATTATGTGTTCATTTTACAGAATTAAAAAGTAAAATGCATCTAGGGTAAAATTTCTATAAACACCTATGAGACAGAAGTCTAAGTTCCATTTTAAAAAGTGATTTGGACACTTAGAAACCCAGGACCCATTAACCTTCAATAGGACTTGGGTGCCTAAAAGCCTAAATTCTTTTGTAAATGGGACTTTGGAGAAAAATTTCCAGAAGCTCATGTCTCAGTCCTACTCCTTCCTCTCATTAGTTTTTCCATTCTTTGGTCTACAGGATTAAATACATTAGTAGTTTCTTTATTAGAACTAGCACTGATATAAGCATTAGAGTAGACTAGATTCAGGAGTTTTATTATGGGCAGAAAGAAGATAGGTCCTTATACTGACAAAGCAAAGTAAGCAAAAAGTAACTGAAAAGTAAACTTTTTGTTGTTTCTGTGCTTGCTTGTGGGAAAATGTGACATTTCTAGCTAGAGTGGCTGCCCTTGATGACAACCTGGGCAGAAAAGAGAAGATGAAATTTGCAGATGACAAGTTTCCTGTGGATGGACAGAGAGATACTCCCAAGATAAACGATGCAACACCACTCAACAATTACATAAACAGCTGGAAGAGAACAACGTCAGCCAACAAATTTCTGCAGGTATCTCAATAGAGACCTCTTCCCAATACGCTGCTATGGTCAAAAGGAAACAAAATGGTAGGATGCATAATGTTAAGGAAGGACAGAAGATAGGGAACATTAAGAAGTCAACAATGGTGCACCTGCATCTGGGAACAGATGGATCATAGATCTGATTTCCTCAAAATTGCTCCATTGGAAATACGGGTTTCCCTTGCTTTATGCCAGGCTTGTCCAACATACGGCATTTTCTGTGGCCCGCGGTGCTGCGACAGGAAACGAAAGTAAACACAGTTTACTTTTGTTCCCACCCCTTGTCCCTCCCCCAGCAGCTTACTAATGGGTGCTGAAGGGCTTGGGAAGGAACAAGGCTCCCACACATACCGTGTCAGCTTGATGTTGCCGACGCAGTGCGCGTGGGAAGAGGAGACCCATGTGCCGCTCACCGCAGGATGAGGCCAGCCGGGGCAGCAGGAGCTCAGCTGCACTTTCCCCCTACCTGTGTCGGTCAGTCCCGAGCAGCACACAGCTCTGCCGCCGCCTCTGCTGGCTGGTGCTGACCCAGGCAGGTCTGTCCCATCCGGAGCAGCATGCAGCTGAAGCCGGATTCCCACATGCTGCTGGGGACGGGAGGAGTCCGGCTGGGTCTGCACCGGCCAGAAGCAGTGGCGGAGCCGTGTGCCGCTCGGGACTGACCCGTGCAGGCAGGGGGAAAGGGGAGCTGGGCCCC
>NW_005842726.1:420982-425356 GCF_000455745.1 Alligator sinensis | reverse complement strand
CGCTGGCCCACTGGGTGATAAAAAGTTTGTGATCTGGCCCCACATTCAAAAAGGTTGGACACCCCTGCTCTATGCTGTACATGCGTTCCTGGAAAACAGTGCATAACTCAAATTCACATAAAAGGGAACCCACTTTACACTGTAACCAATGGGGATATGTTTCAAGACCTTGACTGTACTGACTCCCAGACCCATTTCTAACACTTTTACAAGACAATTTTGGTACTCACCGACAGCAGACAGTACACACAAGCACAAAGTACTATCATACAGGGAAGGCAACTACAGAAACACGCGTCGCAGATAGCGAGCAAAGAGCACAGATCCACACAGGAGACTATATTTTGGTGCTTGTCTCTCCCACAATGCACCGCACAAAGCAGCCGACTGCGGGTTTCCACCACACAGATTGCATTAGAGTAAAATTACCTCACATAAAACAAATTTTTGGTATAAAAAGGGTCATCGCATAGGAGCGAATTCACACATACAGAACCTGCATAAAGTGAGGGAAACCTGTATTAAAAATTTCCTAAAATTTCAATGGACTGCTTATCTTTTGGGCTCACTAACCCACTCTTCCCCCTACTCTACTCCCACTGTCCCAACAAACAATATTTTCTGAAACAGTACTACTACATAAACAAGTTAATCAGTCAACAAATAGATACCATGCTATGTGATATCCAGTGAGCTAATTCAACACTCTAATAGCAAATTAATTTAAATTTCACATTAATACGTGCAGTAAGGAGTATAAACAAACATATTTCAACCTGTGGATGATTCATAGAAATATCGTACAATTTTAACTGCAAACACATTAATTTGTTAACAGTTTTTTCTTGAGGAACAAAAAGAGAGGACTTGATGTAGCTAACAAACCGTTTCTGACAAAGTTCTCCTAGTTCTACCCCTGATGTAGGAACCTAAGGAAGGAAATATACTAGGATGCATTCCTTAGAAAAGGCAAGACAAGAGCACAAGTGTCTATTAGAAACTTCTTTGTGACCAGTATTTAAAAAAAGATTATATTAAAATATGTGATCAAAGCACTTTTTAAAGCCGAAGTGCTTGAAGTTTCTAGTTAACATGTATTACTTTTTCATTTTATTCTTGCAGGATCATCAAAATCTTTCAAAGAAAAACTGCAACATTTTTAGAGGAGCTGCTAATAGGTATCTAAATCATCCTAATTCAATTATGTTAGAAGTTTCTTTTTAAAATAATAGTACAAATTGAAACTGCTGATTTAAACATATCTTCCATGATAATGTGAATATCAAAAGTAATACATACTGAGATTTTTTTAATTTAAACTGAAGAGTAACAACTGACATTATCCACTAGTGATGTGATGACTACAGAACTGAGGAACTGTCACTGTGGGGCAGGCTGTAATTACTAGGTTTGTCTTTGCTTAGTGAGCTGCTGATGCTGTGCATTATGATTAAAAGGCCATAGGTCAAGTATGTAAATAGCACAAACATTAAAAACAAAATCAATCCAGAATGTTCTGCTATTTGTAATACATATGAAATAATGAGATTTTCTTCAAAATAAAATAAAATAAAATAAAATAACTCTTAAAACTTATTCTTTAGAGCCCATGCTATAACATTTTATTTTAAAGTAATTCCTTTATATAAGGGTAATTGGAGAGTTTAAGCACTCATTTGATGAATTCAGCCTTTTATTTCCAAACCCAGAAACAAAGATCTTTAAAAAGCACTCAACATGCTCATTTCAAATATATTGATGGAAAACTCAGAAGTAAACACAATCTTCCCTGAAGTTCTTTTATTCTACGGAGAAACAGAAATGTCCATGGTAAATAGACATTCTTCTCCCTTTGCAGTACTATAGAATACATTTTTACCAAAAACATAACTTTTAAAAATCTGTCATTAAATAGTTCTTCCATTTGTTACAAGTTAAATGGAGAAGATATTTGTTCTGCATTTTTTCCTTTCCAGCAGAAGTTTCACTTTCCCATTTCTTTTTGTTTCTTATTTTCTAAATTTAAACGTGGTACTCAATTTTTCTCCGCAAATGTAAACTCAAGATACCTGATCCAATCCTAGTTTAGATAAATAGATGGCACTTTTCTGACAAGTTTCATCAGCACAGGCAGGCAGCAGCAGCTCACTTTGCCCATCCCCATCTGCCAAAAAAAAGGAAAAGAAAAAAAAAAAAACACTTTATCAATTTACTGAGATTTCTGCAAAATATCAAATCTTCTGCACATACATAATACCACAAATAGTGATAAGTAAGTGAAAGTTACATGAGTTTGGATTAGATTTTGTTAATTCTTAACTTTGTCACCCTGTAACCCATTTGAGATTGTTGTTTCAATCTGCAAATGAGGTTTTATTTGCTGAAGTAATTACACATTGATCCAGTATACTGATAAGCTGAATCTCAATTTTGTGTGTAAAATAACACATTTAAACAGTATGAATGCTTAGTCACTTACAGAGACACCAGTTTTTCTTGTAGAAAAGGCAGTTCGCACAAGTCTATTTTGTATAGCTTGTATTTGTTTTGAAGACGCTTGTATTGTGAATGGCACAATGGATAGCACATTAGCGCGCACACACACACACATATACACTTATACACACTATATATACACATATTATACACACACACACACACACACAATCTAATGTCACAAGTAAAATAAAATTATAATACTCAAAAGTTACCTAATATTATAGATGGTCCCTCTATTTCAGGTGTGTGGCAGAAGACAATTTTGAGTTTATTCAGCTTTTACTATTCACTTTATTTTACTATTTTCACTATTCTTGCAAGAATATTATCTCCAACATTTTTAATTTGTAAATTCTGACACTTGAAAGAAGAAATATCTGTTTTATATGTTTAAATAAGGATTGCCTAATAATGTAACTGAGCTTGTAAATATGTATGCAGAACACCAAGCAGACATCTTGAAAATATATTATGAAGTCATTCTATGGATGCTTCATTAGGTCTGACAAGGTGGGCTGTAAAATCCTGCAGTACTGATATATAACCGACACCCAGGAAAAAGCCAAACTGCTTAATGGGTATTTTGTGTCATTTTTTCACCAGCCCCAAGGCACTACCCTGCTCAATACAGTATGGGATGGACAGGGTGAGGGAGAATTGTTACCCTACATCAGTGCAGACCACATGAAGGAGCACCTTGAGAAGCTGGACACCTTCAGGTCATCTGGCCTAGACGGTTTACACCAAAGGGTATTTAAGGAGCTGGCAGGCATCATAGCTCAGACACTGGCATGGATCTTCAGGAACTTGTGGCACTCAGGTGAAGTGCCTGAAGACTGGAAGAAGGCCAGTGTGGTGCCTATCTTCAAGAAAGGGAGGAAAGCAGATCCGCGGAACTACAGGCCTATCAGCCTGACCTCTATCGAGGTCGGACCCAACGTCTAATGATGTAGACACTGGTATCAGAAATGGACTAGCCAAGTTCGCCAATGACACCAAACTTTGGGGTAAAGCATCAACACCTGAGGATATGCTGGTGATCTAGGCCGACCTCAAAAGGCTCATAAAATGGGTGGATGAAAACCTGATAGTATTCAACACCAAAAAATGCAAGGTACTCCACCCTGGGAAAAAAAAAACCCGCAGCACGCTTATAGGCTTGGCAGTACTATGCTTGCTAGCACCACGGCCAAAAGGGACTTGGGGGTCACGATTGACCACGGGATGAATATGAGCCACCAATGTGATGTTGCAGCTGGTAAGGCAAGCAAAACTCTGGCGGTTGTCATCCTCCCACTGTACTAGGCCTTGGTGAAGCTGCAGGTGGAGTACTGCATCCAATTCTGGGCTCCACAATTTAAAAAGGATGTGGAGAGGCTTGAGAAAGTCCAGAGGAGAGCCACGCGCATGATCAGAGGGCAAGAAAACATGCCTTATGAGGAGAGCCTGAGAGCTGTGGGACTCTTCAGCCTGGAAAACTGCAGGCTCAGGGGGAACTGGTGGCTGCCTATAAGGAGGTGTACATCAGGATCTGGGGAAATGTCTGTTCACCAGACTGCCCCAAGAGACGACAAGGTCAAACGGTCACAAACTCCTCCAAGACTGTTTCAGGCTGGACATAAGAAAAAACTTCTTTCCTGTCTGAGCCCCAAGGGCTGGAATAGACTGCCTCCGGAGATGGTGCAAGCACCTATTCTGGACTCTTAGGAAACATTTGGATGATTATCTTGCTGGGATCCTTTGACCCTAGCTGACTTCCTGCCTGTGGGGCAGGGGGTTGGACTTGATGATCTTCCACGGTACCTTCCAGCCCTAATGTCTATGAAAACTATGAAATACAGCACCATGTTTAAAAGCACTGTATACTCCATGTAG
>NW_005842726.1:394948-420972 GCF_000455745.1 Alligator sinensis | reverse complement strand
TGCTGATCCTCAAAAGATCTTGAAGTATTTCAGCAAGTTTGGCATGTTAAAAAAAGACGTGTGCATCTGTACAGTTGGCCCTTTGAAATGTTTTGACTGTCCTCACTCTTAGAAGTAACTCGTGAAGTTCTTTGAACTTATGTAGAACTAGATTTCTGGATGCATGATCATTCTAACAGGTATAGCTTAAAGTACGTTGCTGAACTTAAAGACTCTACTGCAATAGAAAACTTCTTTATGAAGTTTTACGATATTTTCAAGAGACATGCTAAAGTATGAAAGTGCTTGAATCACAAAAACTGGACCAAATTTTCGCCAAAATACGAAGGAGGCAGAATTTGGATTTCAACGTCTAGCTTTCAACCATCTATAATCAAATCATTCCTTTCAGTTATCTTTATATTGTTACATCATTGCAAATAACAATGACTACATTTATGTAGGGTAAAAAACATTTTCTAAAAAAAAAGTCAAATCTAATATTCACCATGAAAATCATTTGGTTTTGCTTTGCATTTCATTTATATTTTTCAGTTAAAGTAGACTAATCAGTTTCAAGTTTTGCTGTCATTCATTTGCATAATACTTAAAATGTTTAGGCTGTAGACAATATGTGAAAATATTTTAAACCAAGGAAGAAAGTTTAAGTTGCAACTTTAATAATGGAAAACACTGTTACTGAAAGTATACCTAGATCTAAAAGAAAAAACAAGCTGTGGAAAAAATGCAGAGATACTGTAAAAAGCAAACTTAAGTTTTAGGTCTAAATCATTTTAAAAGAATTCATCAGAGAAAGTTAATTTGAGAATGTTGTAAAGAATAAGAGCTGTGAGAGTGATCACTCTCTAACATTAAGTATTTTGTTGCTTCTATTTTACTAGTAAAGATTAAGAACAAGCTCATCTTTTTTCTTTCTTTTTTAATAAAAGTTGTGTGGCAGAATGAATGAAAAATTCAAAAACTGCAGATATTTATTTTGCAGAGAAAGCAGCTCAGTTTGATAGATTTGTTAATTAATGTAACATAATTAAAGTAATGCAGCATAGTGGATTTAAAGGAATTAGAGGCGCAGCTTGTGGAAACAGCAAACAGCACTGGGTCTAAGGTAGGGCAGACTGAGGTGCTCTGGGTCAGAATACAAGGGGGTCGAGAGGAAAGGGACCTAACAGTGGGGGTCTACCATAGGCCACCTAACCAGGGGGAAAAGCTGGACTGGGAATTCTCTGGTCAGCTTGCGGAGGCAGTCAAGTCAAGGGACATGGTCATCATGGGTGACATAACTATCCGGACATCTGCTGGGAAGAGCAGTCAGCCAGGTCTGACCGCTCACGTAGGTTCCTAGCCGAATTACAGGACCTCCATCTAACCCAGGAGGTGCACAGTGCCACCAGGGGAAATGCTGTGTTGGACCTGGTCCTGGCCACAGGCGACGACTTGGTGAGGGGACTGTGGGTGTTTGACCACCTGGGTGACAGCAATCATCGCCTACTGGAATTCACCATCCAATGCAGGGTGTCAAAGGCCTACAGCAAGACAGCAGCCCTGGACTTCAGGAGGGAGGATCTCAATGAGGTAAGGAGACTAGTCAGGGAGGCACTGAGGTCCCAGAAGGGAAGGGAGTTGGGAGTCCAAGAGGAGTGGTCGTTCCTTAAGGAGACGATCCTCCAAGCCCAAAGGGTGACAATCTTCACACAGAACAAAGGGGGAAAGAGCGCTCAAAAGCCCCCATGGCTCACCAAAAGCATCTACGAATGTCTCAAAGCCAAAAAGGAGATGTACACCCAATGGAAGGGAGGGGCCATCACCAAGGAAGATTATATCTCCATTGCTTGAGATTGTAGGGGAGCTGTTAGGAAGGCTAAGGCAGAGATGGAACTGGGACTAGCAACCTGGATCAAGGATAACAAGAAGTCCTTTTTTAAATACATAGGGGGTAAAAAGAAGGTACCAAGTAACGTGGGGCCTCTGCAGGACATGCTTGGTAATCTGGTGGTAGCACCAGGCGACAAAGCTAGTCCCGATGATCTCCACCCCAGAGTGCTCAGGGAATTGGCAGAGGTCATTGCAGGACCCCTGGTGCAGCTTTATGAGCACTCATGGTGCTCTGGCGAGGTGCCACAGGACTGGAAAAGGGCCAATGTGGTCCCCATTTTCAAAAAAGGGAGGAAAGATGACCCAGGAAACTATAGGCCTGTTAGTCTTACCTTGGTCCTGGGGAAGCTCTTTGATAAAATTATCCAGGAGCACATCTGCGAGGGACCAGCAGGAGAGATTATGCTTAGAGGCAATCAACATGGGTTCATTCGAGGCAGGTCCTGTGAGACCAACCTGGTGGCCTTCTACGACCAGGTCACAAAAGCCTTGGACGCAGGTGTCATGGTGGACGTAGTTTTTCTGGACTTTAGGAAGACCTTCGACACTGTCTCTCATCCCATCCTCATTAAAAAATTAGGCGACTGTGGTGTCGATGGCTACACAGTCAGATGGGTTGCAAATTGGCTGGAGGGCCACACCCAGAGAGTGGATGTGGACGGGTCATTTTTGACCTGGAGGAATGTGGGCCGTGGGGTTCACCAGGGCTTGGTTCTCAGGCCCCCACTGCTCAATATCTTCATCAGAGACTTGGATGAGGGGGTGAAAAGCACCATATTCAAGTTCACAGATGACACTAAGATGTGGGGAGAAGTGGGCACGCTAGAAGAGAGGGACAGGCTACAACTAGATCTGGACAGGTTACAGAGGTGGGTGGATGAAAATAGGATGGGGGTCACGGCGGGGTCCTACAGGAGGGCCGTGATCTCCTTAAGGCCCCCTCTCCATGCCTAGTTGGCCCAAGGGCACCCTCTGTTTCTCGCCCACCACGTCTTTGATGGTTTAAATCAGTTGAGAGGCAGCCTTACGCCCTCTCGGACACGTCTCTATGTTGATCCGGACCCCGTGGTTTTCCCGGACTCCTCGTGGGTCTTGTCCTGCAAATGGGTGCTTTGGGGCACCCTAGCCTTATGGGCTATGCGTGGCTCCAACCACCCCTTATACCACGCCCCAAGCCTCGTAGTTGGCATAGACGTTGGACTGTCACTCTCTCTCTCTCTCTCTCTACATACCCTGCCGCCCCCTCCTGGGGCTCTCCTCGTCCTCTCTCGGGGCCTTCTCTGTGCCGTCGCCCTCTCTCGAGGCCTTCTCAATAGTGCCCCCTCCTGGGCCTCACCACGTCCGCACTGGGCTTCTCGATAACACCCCCCTGTGGGGCTCTGTGCCCAGTCTGGGCCTTCTCCGCAGTGCTGCCCCCCTTCTCTGGGGCCTCCCGCAGTGCTGCCCTCTCTCTGGGGCCTTTTTTGTACGATTGCCCTCTCCTCTGGGGCCTTCTCTAAGTGCTGCCCCCTTTCTGGGGCTTGCCATGCCCACACTAGGGCTTCTCAAAAGTGTGCTCCCCTCTCTGGGGCTCGCCGTGCCCAACTTGAACTTTCCAATAATGTGGCCCCCTATCAGGGGCTCCCCGTGCCCACACTTGGGCTTCTTAAAAATACTGCCCCCTATCTGGGGCTCGTCGTGCCCGTACTAGGGCTTCCCAATAGTGCCCCCTTCTCTGGGGCTTGCCGTGCCCGTACTAGGGCTTCTCAAACGTGCCCCTCTAGGGCTGGGGTCTATACACCCCGTATGCTGCACCCTCCTGAGCGCCGGGGTCCTCACACTCCGCTGTGAGGCCCCTTTGAGGATACTGCGCCCTCACTGGCGCTGGGGCCCCCACGCCGCTGTGGGTTCCCCCTGAGTATGCTGCGCCCTCACTGGCGCTGGGGCCCCCACACCACTGTGGGTCCCTATGAGGCCTCCTCCAACCCCTTATAGTCTCACCCAAACCATCGGTGTAATAAACAGCCACAAAACAAACACAAGCCTCTTGGCTACAACTTAACTTAAAGCCGCCCAGCTAAAACCATGGTGATCAAACATCTTCGAGCTGCCATCCTTTACTCTGCTAGAGCGGTTTCTACAGTGCTCGCATCTTAGCTCCAGGAGCTCCTCTCTGGCTGCTGGCAGGGAACTGCCTCTGGCCTCAGCTCCTGGGCTTTATAAGAGCCAGGCCTGGCCCCTTCCGGTCAGCTGGCCTTCATTGGTTGCCCTGGCAACCCACAGCTGTGCTTTCTAATCACTGCTAGGGCTCCTTCCCTAGCAGTTTTCTCCTCTTCAGGCACAGGGCACCTCAGTGCTCTGTGACAATGGGTTTCAATACAGACAAGTGCAAGGTATTGCACCTGGGGACAAAAAACCAGCAGCATACCTACAGGCTGGGGAACTCCCTTCTTGTCAGCACAGAGGCAGAAAAGGATCTTGGAGTCACTATTGATTCCAAGATGAACATGGGCCGCCAATGTGGGGACGCAGTCAGGAAGGCTAACTGCACCTTGTCATGCATCCATAGATGCATCACGAGCAGGTCCAAGGAGGTGATCCTCCCCCTCTATGCGATACTGGTCAGGCCGCAGTTGGAGTATTCCATCCAGTTCTGGGCGCCGCACTTCAGGAGGGATGTGGATAGCATTGAGAGAATCCAGAGGAGGGCCGCTTGCATGATCAGGGGGCAGCCAGGTAGGCCCTATGAGGAGAGACTACAGGATCTGAACCTGTTAAGCCTACATAAAAGAAGGCTGAGAAGGGATCTGGTGGCCACCTACAAACTTGCCAAGGGGGACCAGCAGGCAATGGGAGAGTCCCTGTTCCCCCAAGCACTACCGGGAGTTACAAGGAATAACAGCCATAAGCTGACTGAGAGTAGGTTCAGGCTAGATATCAGGAGGCACTACTTCACAGTCAGGGCAGCTGGGAGCTGGAACCAACTTCCTATGGAACTGGTGCTCACCCCTACCCTGGGGATCTTCAAAAGGAAGCTAGATAATCACCTAGCCGGGGTCGTTTGACCCCAGCATTCTTTCCTGCCCATGGCAGGGGGTCGGACTTGATGATCTGCTTAGGTCCCTTCTGACCCTACCAACTATGAAAGTGAAAAGTGTGAAACAGCAATAAAGATGGTGTGGCAGGAGGCTTGGTGCTCCTGCTACTTTAAAGAGCAGGCAGGCTGCAGATGAAGGAGGCAGCAAGTGTGGCAGCAGATAATCAGGAGCCACATGACCCAGAAGGGGGCTGGGCTGGCCTTGCAGTACATAAGTCCAGGCCTGAGCTGGGCAGGCAGGCTGGCCCTGGAGGCTGCTGAGAGAACATCTCCTGGGCAAGATGGTTACAGCTTCTGAACAATACATAGGAAATTACAGTCTGTGGTAACATCTGGAGGTTTGGGAGGCATGAAAGTGAAGGAGGTCCCAAAAGACCCAGGAGCAGAGCTAGAACATGGGTGAAGTGGGGAGAAAGGACCAGGGTGAGTTAAGGAGCTCTGAAGTAGAACAGACATGACCAGAGAACATCTGGTGCTGGGGGGGCTAAGGGATGGAGGTGACACCAGGAAGGTCTAGATACCTGGGAGTAGAGTGAAGATGGGACCAGAGCAGGTCCAGTGCCAGGGGGGGAAATGGGGAGAAGGGGGAAAATGACACACCAGAAGGGTCTGGTGCCCAGGGTGGACTAGGTATCTAGGCATTAGTGTAGAGATGGGAGCCAGGGTGGGCCCAAGGACAGAACCAGAACAGACTCATACCCAGGAGTAGGACAGAAGCAGGTAAGAGCTCAGCTTGTGAATCCCTGGGGCAGCCTCCCTTTCCTTAAAGGTATAAGTATATCAAGGTATGGCAGAAGAACAGAAGGGGAGAATCAGGGTAAAGCAAGGGCTGAGCAGCCATGAGAGGGTGTCACAAGTACCCCTGGGACAGACCTTTCTTACAGATGGGAAGAAAATTCAGTTGTGCTGAATTATTTAAGGAGCCACCATCTAATAGTGATTGAACTGCTTTGGTTAAATGGCCAGACCAAAATGATAGCTCAATTTGAATAAGATGTTTATAACAGTATCGACTGCCTAAAAACTGAAATAATTCTTTAAGATGAGTATGAACAGACCATAGTAATATGGCTATATTTTTTCTTTACAACCAAAAATGGCAATATACAGTGACACTTCCATATTTGTCATAAACATGCTTTTTCATGAATTTTTACAAGTTTTAAGAAGCTGTAAATAATTACATGTGCTTAAGTTTGAAATAGCTATTCCTCTATTTATCATGTATTATAAAATATATTTATAACATAATAAGAAATTATTTGATCGCAGATATTTTTGGGAAAAGGAATTCTGTGATGGATGAAACTGTCTCACAGCCTGTAAAAAGAATGTTTATTATTAAAAATAAAATTAAAAAAAGCTAGAAAGTAGAAAAGAATTTCCAGGTCTCACACTGTATATTTACTCCCAACTCCCACCTCAGACAAGGGAGCTTAACCTACTGTTACATTCAACAAGAAATGTAACTATCCAGCTTATTATGGATAAGGAAAGGTTTATGCAGTATTTAGCTAAATCTAAGACACAACTGACTTGGTACTCCAAATAATTAAATAATATTTTATTTTCCACCCATACAGACTACAAAGACCAGTGTTCCTTCTAGCATAAATATAATTTGCTCTGCAGAATGGGAATTTCAAAATGCTGATTTCTAAATCTTTATTTTAATTCAAGTCACATACATTACATAGAAAACACAGTCCTACAGAGTGTCACTGTTCTCTGAAACTGATTGCACACCATGGACTCAATTATACTCAAGTGAAAGATACAGAAAACTACAACTAATTTGAATGATATCTGTCTCTACATGTCAGAAAAAAAAATCTGGCCATGTGATCTTTCAAAAACTGCATTAGGTTGGTTGCTTGCTTCTCATCTCATTTACAGCATAAATTTGTAGAGTGATTTAAATTAGGTGAAAGTAGTAAATTTTCCTAACTGTAAATTGCTACCTTACATCAGGGAAGTATCTCTTTTCATGGTGCATAACATCTCAGATGTGTTTTATACTATTTATATTTCATATTTTACAAAAACCAAATGTCTGCTTAGTTGTCATTTTAGACTGAAAAGTTTTATACAAGCTAAGATTTTATGCCCACTACTGCAAAAATCAAGTCAAAGAGAACATGACCAAAAGAAACTGGGACATTCTATAAGTTTGCAGTTATAATATTAAAATTTACAGATTACTTTATAAACATTTAGTACAGTAAATCTAGCTGTGTGAATCAATAAAGAGAATATAGGTAGAAGGCCAGGCAGAGGTATACCTGATAGACTAACTGAATTAGGGATGCATAAGCAATTGCTCACTAAAGCTTATTCCTCTCTTTTTTTTTGTCTGGTGTCAGATATCAACTCCCAAATCTGAGCCACTGTCTGGTACTATTGGTCAATGTGCAGATTCTGTTTGCCCTGTCTGTAAAGATAGCAGCTTTCAATTAAGTGTTGTGATTTTTGTTGGACACCGCATTCACAGAGGAGGCCGTCTAAGATGTTCATCTTGTAAAGTGTTGTTTTGAAGTGTCCATATCCAGATCTCAGTCTCTTCAACTGATTCAGTTATTCTATCATGTGTGTGTCTCTACCCTGTCTGACTTCAGGCCACCAATAATATAAGTGAGAAGCTTGCAGAGCTTCTCTCACTGGCTGATCTGCTGTTGCTTTTCCTTGCAGATGAAAGGTATTAGGGTGGATTACCCACTTTGAAGACAAAATGGAAAGAAATTCTGATTTTACATAGGTTCAAAAGCAGCTCCAACAATCAATAGGTTTTGAAAATATTAAGACTATATCAGGGACGTGGAAGAGTGACTTTCTAGAGACTAGAGACATTTCCTGCATTTTAGTAGGATAGCTCAGGAAGGACCGGTAAATACCATACGAAAACACTGCCAAGGAGAGTAAGAACAACAACACCCACACATCTCTGTATCACACCCTCACTATTCCCACTTCCTTTGTAGTTTCCACTCATTTTATACTTGCTGATGCATAACTTGAAATAGTATGTGTTCTTTTGATTCCTTCAGAAACAAATCTTTTGATCAGATAAAGCCCCTTAACATCAAAAGACGCTCAGACACGAAATGCATATTTAGTGATAAATACATGACAGCAGCTATCATACCATTTCTGACAACAGTAAAAGTAAACATAAAAAGAAATTTAAAAGATGGCATTTAAGAATGCTGGCTTACTTGTGAACTGTTTTAATCAAATGCAAACAGTCTAGTATTTGAACATTTCTTTTTGGAAAGAACTGTGTAATTAGTCCAGTGATTGTATTTGTTCCATTATTCAGTTTTGATGCTCTCCAGTATAAGCACTTCCAACTTTTACTAATTATAGGTCAGACAAACTTGTATTAAGTCTACATATTTGCAGTAAGCCTTTATATGTTTTTTTTTTAAACAGGTCTCTGACTAACCAACAGAGACAGCTCTAAACAGCTTATCCAATTTCAAACAATGTAAAAAGATATCTGCTCTTGGTCAGGGCTACTCCTGGTTCCAAATATTCAGTTTTTGGCGATTGAAACCTTTTGTGCAGACTTCAAAGACCACTTAAAAAATAACTGGCTCCTCATCAAAGAGCATAGTCCTACTACTAGGAAAGAAATATTTATTGTGAGCATAAGATATAAACACTCACTTTCCATTTGTGTGGATGAGAAGAAAATGGATTAATTTTACATTTAAATAAAATCTTTCTAAGGTTTTTCTCTTTTCATTCAGGATTTCAACTTTCTCAACAGGGGTAAGACAGAGAAAATAAACCTCAGTGGCATGTTTTTAAACCACAGCTGTCCAGAAGTGACAAATCATGACTGAAAAGTCCTGTCAAATGTACTGATGAATAACTCATTGGTGGCAAGTGCCAGATGAATTCAACAGATCAATTAAAACTTTAATGATCATAGGTAATTTAAAAACAAAAATAGTGCAGAAAAAAGTAACAATCGACTCACTCTCATGTTTAGACTAGAAACAGAAACCCACACCTCAAAGTCCTGTCATACATTTTTCTAAACCCAAGTAGCTATTAAAAACATTCTCTTTTGGTGGTAACCCATAGATTAGCCTTACTTCCTTTATTGAACTTAACAAGTACTCCTTATATTTCTTTCCTATGGCATTTCTGTTGCTTTTATTCATAAAAATCAAATTGATCAGAAACATGTTGGTCCCTGATACCCTCTCTCTGGGGCCTGTGGGGCCTGGCCCTGGTATAGCAGGGCACAGTGGGGTAGGGAAGCTTGTTGCTGCTACTGGGAGCCCTGTGCCACCATGGCGAGGTGTCCCCTGCCCATTTGGCACCAGGAGGGGTGGCAGTGCAGAGTTGTGCCCCTTGCTGCTGCTGGGCAGGCAGAGGGCACCTCACCATGGCACTGCAAAGCCCCCAGCAGCAGCATGAGCCACCCCACCCAGTTCTGCTCTGCCCTGCAGCAGTGGGTCCCACCCACTGGGCCAGAGGTCCCAAGGGGAGGGCAGCAGGGCAGGGAGTCTGAGCCCACAGTGGGCAGCCCCTATCCCTGCCCACAACGGGCTGTGCTCTGGTGGTGCTGCCCACTGGGGAGGTGGAGGTGGAGCTGGGTTCTGTGCTCTGTGCTCTGCTCTACCACAGCACCTCCCACTTAGGCTTCGGCGCTGCTCAGGCACTGCTCTGGAGGGCAGGGGGCTGTGGACCCAGGTCCCTGGTCCTGTAGCCCTAGCAGCTGGGGGTCCCCTCTGGCAGGATTGGGGCACAGGGGTTTGGGAGTGAGGGGCAATGGCACGGGCAGGGCACGGGCATATCAGGGCTGCTCAGAGCCACAAAGCCGGGGCAGGGGCGGGGGGTGGGGGTGTCACAGCTGGACTTGCATCCTGGTGAGCCAAGGGAGCAGGGGGAAGCTCCGATTTTCCAGGATAAAAAACCCAAAATCAAATGCCAACATTTATAGGTATTCAGAATTTTTTTTTATTATACTGACTGAGGCACTGGTAGGCCTCCAAATTGCTTTAAAATTGTAAATATATCAATAAAACATGGTATTCAACTGATACATATACATATATATACAGTGGCAATTCATTTTAATCATGGAAAACATGTATTTTGGGGGTTTTTATCAGAGAATTTGTGATTGGGGTGTTTCTATCAGAGAATCTGCAATTTTTAAACAGAAAACCAGGATCCCTAATCATTATTAGGAACACACATCTTTAAAACACATTTCCCTGAACTCAATTCCATAAAAAATAAAAAAAGACTTGATGAAGTTTTCCTAATTCTTTATGAACGTTCACACTTGCGCTGAAGTGGCTCAAATGTTTTCAATTTATTGTAAAGCTAGACTTGTAAAAAAAAAAAGTTTTTAAATTACATTACAACAAACTGCTACTGAAGAAAAGCATAATCAGCTATATATTACTGTTGTACTTTGAGTCTGAACACTTACTTATAAAACAAAAGCACAAATAGCAAGTGGTTTCCCAACGGTTACTTCATGTGATTCACTGCTCTGTGGGGCCTAACATTTTACTAAATTACACTTCTACTACATGTAGGCGTGACGCTGTCAACAGAATTGTAATAGTGACACTGGGGTCTGTGTTGTCTCAGCTCTGACAGCCAAGAAATTGCTGCACCAGGTTTGTTAATTCTTTCCCCTCAAAGCTGTAGCAAAGAATAATCACCCAACACTGGCAGAGACCATTATGATACAAATGGAACGTTAACAGATCTGACAACAGCTTTCATTCCATGCTAACATTACAAGTGACATCTACAGACATTTACCGTACAATCATATGTAAACAATTATTTCTAGAACAGGTAGGAGTATAGGCTACCAACTATATGTAGGGTGGGGAAAGTGAACTTACAGGGCTCCCTCATGTCTTTCACTCATAAATGACTCTCTTTTTAATAAGTTCCCTGTATCTTTAAAAGATTGTTTTAATCAATTGCTGTGTGAGATCTAGTATTAACCTTGTCTGCCTAGGGATGTTCAAGGAATTCAGGAAGTAGCTCAGCTAAAAGGCAAAATTAACTCCTCACTGTACACTATGCAATATTCATATTATAGATACAAAACTGCAGTTTTACTGCTGTAAATTCACAGCAAGTCCTGGGATTTAATAGATGTATACAGTGATATCTAAAGTGAACTTGGCCCCAAAGTATGCATAGTTCCGCAGGACTTCTTGGCTTGCTCACCGTGTAAACCTGTTTAATGAGCTTTCCAATCTGTGTCCTGAATAGAGGTGATGACTTATGGATATTTTAAAATGGAATCACATAACCGAATCTTGTTTTGTAATGCATTCCTACAATGGGACAGACCAGAGGTTAAGATAACCACGGATGTTTGTTTCACAGAAACTTTTGGGCATGCAATCACATCCCTTTACTTTAACTTGGTACTGAAACTAATTAAACCTCAGTAATTCTTTAGTCTCCCTTAGGATAAAGACTCAATTTATTCCTTTGAGATGCCCAACAGCAATCATTACCCACAGCCTAGCCCAAATTAGTTAAGTGAAAATAAAGCTTGTGACAGATGGTGAAAATAAGCTAAGCTAAAACATGAAGAAAAAAAAAAGAGGTAGTGTGGCTCCAAGACTGGTGTGACATAAAAGTAGCTGGAATTCTAAAAGCTGCCCCAGGCACCTACTGTTCTCTTACAGATACAGCTTCTAAATAGAAGTCTTAGTTATATCATGAATGGCCTATGCATTACTTTTATAGGAGGACCATAACATACCCTTCTAAGTCTGTTAAATAGGAGCAAGAAGAAAAATTCCTTCTAGTAATAAAAGAAAAAACAGAAAGCTTCTCCCAGGTGAAAGATGACTAGTACAAGACAACAGATTAGGAAGGTCATGGCTAGTAATAAACAATTCCCTTTAATTAAAATGTAAATGTAAATATCAATATTTTTCCATATATATCAATTGATGTTTGATTTTTTTTTAACGGTATGATATATTTTTCCAGTTGCATGTCATGTACAGTTCAAATAAACAGTAATAAAATGAAGTAAAACTATTATGACAACGCTCAACGTACCTACAATATAATCACAGGACAGTCAGGGAGACATCCCATACCGGTCAGCTTTATATATTCAGGCAAAATAAAAGGTGTGCTTAGTAGCTGCTGATTATCCTCCTCTCCCCACCCAAAGTATAATCATTAATGTTCTTTTATCACAGTCTGCCTTTAGGTCTTCAAGGAGATAGCCATGACAGTGATAATTGTGATAATTATTTGTTAATTATGCAATGTAAAATGAATGAATGGCTACTTCTTTTTTTAAAGGTATGAATCACAACTTAACAAGCAGATGCAAAGAGATGTTACGGTGGAGTCAACATTCTGCGGGTTAGACAGAACTTCACTGTGGTTTTGTTTTTAGGAAGAAAATCAGCTCTGGTCCTCTAAATCCCTGCCTAGTGCCTATATATTTTCATAGAAACCATATTAGCATAGTCATAGAAAAAAAACATTATTTAACCACTGGTCACTAACAAGCTACAAATAAGCAAGCTACTCTAGCAAGAGAAGAAGGGTCTAATAAAACCAGGCAAAAATATTTTATTAGCACAAAGAATTAAACTGGAACCCAAATATAAGCATAAACTAAAACACAGGCAGTAAAAAAAAGTATGATATATAATCAAAATACATACTTCCATATTACGAGGGACTCGAGCACTAGTAGTACCATATTTACTCGAGTAAAAGGCAAAGTTCCCATCCCTGCTTCCAATCAGCATATGGGGAAAAGATCCTTATCTTACATTCGCCTACAAAAAAGCCTCATTAAATACACTATCATTCAACTGCTGCCAAAAGTAGCATTACTGGAAATCAACAATAAAACTGATTAAATGCAACCAATACTGAACATGACTAGAAAACGCATGGACCATATTGGGCAAACAGGCTGATGGGAACCTGCCACAAGAATAGGTTAGTACAGCACATCTGAATAAAATATATAGTAGTGTCCATTGCTCTCAGTCCTCCTCAGTGCTGACACTTTTTCAAGTCATGGTGAGCCTCTACATTCTGTACAGTTCGACTT
Organism: Alligator sinensis; assembly: GCF_000455745.1. Taxonomy (NCBI): domain Eukaryota; kingdom Metazoa; phylum Chordata; order Crocodylia; family Alligatoridae; genus Alligator; species Alligator sinensis. The sequence continues at coordinate 407,938 of NW_005842726.1, read as the reverse complement.
CCTCTTCACACCCACAACTGAGCTGCACCTTTCTTTCTCATTTCCAGTGATTCCTGTTTCTTCACCAGCCATTAATGTCTGGCAAACATTATCAAATGGGGTCCCAAACAGTTCAGCCAGACTCCCTCCATTACCCCCTCTCTCAGCCTGTTGCATAGGATTAGTGTGACCCTGCCCTCCATGAGGTGAAGCCAGACCAGGCTGCCCCGCACTTCATCTGCACATATATTTTTGGAGGTTCCTAGGATTCACTACAATGCAACTCACTACCCAGTTCCAGTCATGAGTGCAGGGCTAATTAACACATGGATCATTGGGAGGAGGGTATCCAAAGTACACACACACACACACACACACACACACAGCAGTGCTGAGCTGTGGAGTCACCATGAACTGAAATCCTGTTGACTCTGATGGGGCCAGCCCAATGAACTATATGATACATCACGAGCCTTTTGGCTCTGGACTAACATCATGCCTGGTTTGTACTATATATAAGTAGGTACAAAAGTGATACTTAAAAGTGTGCTTGTGGAGTACCTGTGCTAAAACTTGCAGCAGTTTCAAAAAAGGTTTCTGAATCTATTCTTTCTGAAACAAGTCTATGGGTACCTGTAGTAATTTGCCTACACAGAATCATAGAAAATTTGGGTTGGAAGGAACCTCAGGAGGTCATCTAGTCCAACCCCCCCTGCTCAAAGTAGGACCATCCAATTAGATTATTCCAGCCAAGGCTTTGTCAAACCAGGCCTTAACAACCTCCAAGGATGGAGGTTCCATCACCTCTCTGGGTAACCTGTTCCAGTGCTTGACCACTATTCTAGTAAGAAAGTTTTTCCTAGCATCCAACCTAAAACTCCCTTGTTGTAACTTGAGACCACTGCTCCTTGTTCTGTCATCTATCACCACTGAGAACAATGCAAATTGCTACTTTCAAAGTCAGTGGGCTCCTATACACATGCAGAGAGCTGGCTCTGACACACTGGACAGTACGTCGGAGCAGACTCGATTAATTCAGTCTGCTGGAGCATGGAAATAAATGCGCTCCAGATGACTTTGGCATCACATGTATTAGTGTCCCCACCCTGAAAGATAAGCTTTAGTTCAAAGCGACTTACCACCTTTTTTCAGTGCGAGGGATACCAATACATATGACACTGGTGCTTTTAATTAAAAGCGCTTCTTAATTAAAGTGCATGTGTAAAAATGCCCAGTGTTTTCAAATTTGCCCCTCACTTTTATCTGCTCAGGGAGAGCAGGGTCTGATATTGGGGGCAAGGAGGAGGAGGTTCAGGGGAAAAGTTGGAGGGAAGCAGGGGTCAAGGGGTCTACCTGGCCCCAAAGAAAATTAACTATCTGAGAACACCTATATCCTGATGGTCTGCTGGACCACAGGCCCTCCTCATGTGCCTCAACCCCTGGCAGCAAATCCCCCGCTTTCCTCTTCCAGGGCACCCCTAAGTAGGCAAGCATATTGCAGAGTTTGGTCAATGCCAGCTATTTACCTTCAGAGAACTTGTGTTTAGGAGTGAGGGGAAAGCAGAAACAGTGAAAATGTCTCCAGCCACATGTCACCCATCCCTGGGATCCCAACTGCCCCTACTCACCCACTATGAAACATGTTGGACCGGGTGCTCACACCCATCCTAGTAATGAAGCAGGGATAGAAAGAACCAGGTTACAGGGGTGGGCCGAAGAGAACAGGATGGGGTTCAACACTGACAAGTGCAGGATAATGCACCTGTGGAGGAAGAACCAGCGGCACACCTACAGGCTGGGGAACTCCCTTCTCGCCAGTTTTGAGACAGAAAAGGATCTTGGAGTCATCATTGATGCCACAATGAACATGGGCCAACAGTGTGGGGACACGGTCAGGAAGGCCAAACATACCTTGTCGTGCATCCATAGATGCATCTCAAGCAGGTCCAAGGAGGTGATCCTCCCCCTCTATGCGACACTGGTCAGGCTGCAGCTGGAGTACTGCGTCCAGTTCTGGGCACCGCACTTCAGGAGGGATGTGGCCAATATGGAGAGGGTCCAAAGGAGGGCCACCCGCATGATCAGGGGTCAGCAAGGCAGGCCCTATGAGGAGAGGCTGAGGGACCTGAACCTATTCAGCCTCCAAAAGAGAAGGCTGAGAGGGGATCTAGTGGCAGTCTACAAACTAGTCAAGGGGGACCAGCAGGCATTGGGAGAGTCCCTGTTCCCCCGAGCAATCCCGGGAGTTACAAGAAACAATGGACACAAGCTAGCAGAGGGTAGTTTCAGGCTAGACATTATGAAGTGCTATTTCACTGTCAGGGCGGCTAGGACCTGGAACCAACTTCCAAAAGAAGTGGTGCTGGCTCCTACCCTGGGGGTCTTTAAAAGGAGGCTGGACAAACATCTGGCAGGGGTCATTTGACCCCAGTACTCTTTCCTGCCACGGCAGGGGGTTGGACTAGGTGATCTCCTCGGGTCCCTTCCGACTCTACCAACTATGAAACTACGAAACCAGTATGATAACATACTGTTCTAAAATAATCAGTTGTGTCATGTTTATGGACACCAACAACGTTAAACACACTCCTTCAAGTGCAATGAGGTTGATTCAACCATACAAACAGCCCATAAAAACAGAAATACTGACTAATACAGCTCAAGCATTTAAATTCATTACTGAAATATCTATGCTGAGGCATTTTTTAAAGGAAAAATCTCTTCCGAATAAGCTGCATAAATCAATATATGTGGTACTACCAAATTTCTAAAAAACCTGATGACTCTGAATAGACAGACAGCAGTGTGCTCATTAATGCATGGAAATTGTTTTTGGGTCACTTTACGTAAGAAAAGCTTTGTTAATGTAGACTAAGAGATCACCAAGACAGCCCCACTAAAAGACAGTCTAACTGACTGCTACTGTCAACACTTTCCCCCTATAGTAAATCTCAATATAATCGAGCTGAAACGATACATATTTATAATAGCATCTCAAAACATTGTACAAAAGAAAAATAAGCCTCATTATTTGTTGTTGCAAGTCCCCTCAGGGAAGTGCTTGCTCAGGAACTCTGCAGCCTTGCCTGGGTCTCAGAGTGGAAGCCCAGGCATGTCTTCTAGACCAGAAGGGGAGCCCAGCTCAGTCCAACCGTCCCTGGTTGTCTGTATATCTAAAACAATGAGTTAGTTTGCAGTTCACTTCTTAAGAGAGGGACTTCTTCTCTTGCTGGGGAGATGAAATTCAACCCATAGGTTCAAGGAGCAAAACAAACAGCTTCTCTTGAATCACATTTTTTATTGAAAAAAGGTCACCCAGCCAGAAGTTCTCTACTCCATCCAGAGTTTAGTAGTTCCTCTGTCCCCAATCAAGCCCACACAGTCCCAAGCCCTCAAAGCTGCTTGTTTTTTAATTTCTCTGCCAACACACTAACCACGAGCTGATACACTGCTTGCCCAGCCTGCTTTGCCCATTGCCATGATTATCTCCTTCAGCTTCTCTTGAGCCACCTGTGTGTCACTGACAATCCCACCTTTGTTGATCTATCAAAACTAATCAAATCCTATTGATGCTAGAGCTCAATCTTATTCAATCCCCATTACTGTTAGCCAGGGGAAACTGAGGCACATAACATTATTACAAGATGAACAAAATTAACACAGAAACACCATAAAACCCATATTCTACCACAGGGGTTGGCAACCCCTGGAATGTGTGTCGAGCGTGGCACGCAAGGCCATTTTGCTTGGCACGCTGTGGCCAGCCCCGACTCTGGGAAGCTGTTGCCAGTGACGGAGCCCGGGCTGCTCCGAGCAGGGCTTGCGGCATCCCAGCTGCCTGCTGGGAGCAGCCCAGAATCCCGGCTGGCAGCAGCTCCCCAGAGCTGGGGCCGACTGCAGCTGGGAGGCTCCAAACAGCTGTGCCAGGCTCCGGCACCAGCTCCGCACCGGCACCTGCACGTGCACCCACGCCTCAGTGGGCAGTGGGGGCGGGGCCTGAGGCAGCGCAGCTCTGGTTTCTCCCCCGCTCCCGGCACCGAGGTGATGAGCCTGGTGCAGCTGTTCGTAGCCAGCCTGGGCTCCGGGCAGTGGCAGCAAGCAGGCTACAAACAGCTGCGCCGGGCTCATCACCTCGGTTCCAGGAGCAGAGGAGAGACCGGGGCTGTGCTGCCTCAGACCCTGCTCCCACCGAGGCGCGGGTGCGCGTGCCGGTGCTAGAGCCCGGCACAGCTGTTTGGAGCCGCCTGGCTGTAGTTGGGCCTGGCTCTGGGGAGCTGCTGCCAGCTGCGGTCCTGGGCTGCTCCCAGCAGACAGCTGGGATGTTGCAAGCCCTGCTCAGAGCAGCCCAGGCTCCAGCAGCTACCTAGAGCTGGGGTAGGTGCTGGCAGCCAGAGCCTGGGCTGAGGGGCAGGGGCTTTGGGTGGGGGCAAGAAGCAGCAGGGCTGGGGGGAAGGGACACAAGTAGGGCATCCTGCCATGTACCCCTTGCCCTCATTTTGTTTTTCTGCCATGCTGGCACTCCGGCACCTTCCGAGGTAGGCATTATGGTGTTTTTCGGCACTCCAGCCAAAAAACGTTGCCTACTCCTGCTCTACCACATCTGGATTAAAAAAAAAAAAGTAAGAAGTGGGCCAAAAGACATGAAATCATTTCCCAGAGGTCATGCACAGGTCAGTAGCAGAGCAAGGAACACAACTCCCAGTTTAGCATTAGCAGTAAAATGTAAAGATTATTAAACTCTCAGGCTACTTGCAGATGTTAACAAAAAAACCCCAAACAAACCCCTGCCCCCTCAAAAAAACAAGCTTTACAGGAAGAAGCTGCATGTTACTTTGACCTGGCTCGGCAGCATCTGTATAGATTGGGTGTTTCAGCAGGGTTTTTAGTGCTTCCAGCTAAAGCTGATTCAATCAGCTTTTAAATACAAGTGCCAAAAAAGCACCACTATAGTATCTGAAATATACAGACATCGGGTGACCTGGGTCCAACTATGGCACTGCTTCTTTTGGGCATGTGTGGGGCTTGGTGTGGGAACATGCCGAATTCAAAGTAATGCACCCTTTTTTTTTTTTTTTTTTTAATGTCTGCAAGCGGCCTTAGAGAACATTTCAAATAATCAATTTATATGTCTCTATTGCAAATTTAACTGAATTTATTCTGAGACAATGGGTGCCTAAACTTATGCAAACTGGGTCATTTGATCAGTTTTTTCATGTTTTATATTTATTTATTTGATATAATATGCATGGTATGCAAGATAATTTTGCAAAAAATAAAATATTGTAACACAGGAACCAAAATTTTCCAAGCCTGGGTTTCTGAAGCTAAAGTTCCAAAATTCACATATATGCATGTAAATAAAGAAAAGGCTCTACTTTCCAAGGTGCTGAAATCACTTCTTGAAAAATTATAAAACAAACTGCTATTTCCAATCAACCAGAAGTCAAATTATTTAATCAGAATCATATCTGACTTCTAGGACTCATATTAAAGACACTACATGTGTATCTCCTGAAAGTTTCTGCTGGCATACAACCACAACTAAAGGATTAATCATTTTTGCTATAGCAACCAGTGCATTGCAATTACCATAGTGATATGAGGAGAATAGAAAAAATAATAATGAAGAGCTCTTGCTGGTTTGGAGCACTGTCAGCCAAATAAGACTAGAAATCTCTAGAGCACAGTTCTTCTCACCTTAATCACTTGAGATGCCATTTATAATAAATCTGTGTCACAAAGCATTTCTGATTTATTTTTTAAAAAGGTAATACAATTTTGGCAATTGTTTTTCTCCTCTTGGTCAAGTTAATGTATTGCCATCACTATCACATAAAAGATCATATAGTGACTTAGTTTAGAAAGTCTGATTTCCCTTGAAGTGAAGCTTAATGTGTAGTGCATTTCTGAGCACACATTTGGTTGTCTGTTTTTCATTTACAGTATCAATTACATTTGAATGATCTGAGTGATAGCTATTTTAGGATTTGTTTTTACCTCAGAAATAGTGTTAGTCCCATTTAGGAATACTAATACAAAGGCAACATTAACATCTCTTATACATGCCTAATGTTACTAACTTGAACAGGGTACATACAGTGAAATCCCTGTTCCGGCATTCTACTAGCCAGAATACTCTGTTAACCGACACCGCGCCATCACCGCTATCCACCATTCCACCCCGCTGCCGCGTGCAGCCACCCCACACCGCTGCCATCTATCACCCTGTGCCACCACTGTGTGCAAGGCCCCCCCCATTCTGGTATTTTTAGATATCCAGAATTTTTACATAACTGGCACCCAGCATTCCCCACTCATGCTGGATAATGGAGATTTTACTGTATAACTAACAGCCTCAACCCCTACTTGTATCTAAACAACTTATACTTCGAATCCTGTGTCCAAATAGCTGCCTATGAGAAATGTGGAATTAGGATGATAGGTCTACTTCACACAGGTATTCTAAGCGCAGTTTGGCAGTGCACAGAAACCTCTCGCACAACTGTAAAAATTATGGTGGAATTTTAGCCTTAAAATGCTTTTCTAAAAGAGTATTAAAAACAGCTAAAGTTCTAAAATTAAGTCACTAGTTACTTCATACTTTAAGAGTTAAAGTAGTTTTTTCCACATAGTTATGATTTAAATATGCTCTGAGCATTCTGCATATAAAGAAGATCTGAGTTCTAGTAATGTGTTGTGAAGACAGCCAGAAATATATGTAGGGAGAACTCTGCATTCCCCCAATCCTATCTGAGCAAAAAAATGTAGTCAGACAAGTCAGAGGATGACAAAGCACTTGTAGTCAAATCCAATATTTCTCTCTGCAAATTCAATTTCTCCTCTTATCCCACAGTACCTTTAGAATCTCTCTCCATGAATCTGAGTGTCACTCACCTACATAACTTTATCCAAACTATTGGTTTCATTTTAACACACCTCTTAACCTTAAACTGACCAAAGCCAGGAAATAAAAGGTTCTATTCATGCAATATAACTTTAAAGCAATCTTTTTAGTATTTAAAACTAACATAAAAGAAAACTACTACTTTTGGGACCAATGTCTGACATACTCAGTTTTCTCACATTTCTGCTGCAGCAATGTGTGAAAAATTTAATACAGTTTTAAATAACCACACCAGGGCTGAACCTGTGAACGAAGTTCTTCCTCCTAAAAACCCACAAATTTGTGCAAACCATATAGTAAGAAGTGGGTCACTACAAAATGCTTTGAGGGTGTTGGCTGTAGCCGTGTTAGTCTAAGGACATAGACAGACCAGGTTTTTTTGGGCAAATGTGATACCTTCTCTTACATCAACTAAATAGCTGGAAAAATTGTTCTTAGCAAGCTTTCAGGAACAAGCACCCTTCTTCAGCAGTTTGTTTTATAATCCAGTGTACCTGGGAGTAACTCTGGATATGAACCTTACCAACAGAGAACACCTACTGAAAACATCTAAGAAGGACAACTCTCGCATTGATGCTATAAGACGACTGACTGGCAGGAACAACCTGGGGAGTCAATTTCATCATGTTGACATCAGTACTTGCACTAGTATATGCACCTGCTGAATACTGCTGTCAAGCATAATAGCCACCCCAGCAAAGTTGATGTTGCTCTGAACTCAGCAATGAGAATAGTAATGGGGTGTGTAACATATGCTCCTATTGACATGCTGCCAATACTAACAGGGACACTACCCTCCCTAACTAAGAATACAGAAAGGAACTCTTGGCCTCGCTCAATGCATCCAACAAAACCAGGAGCACCTGCTTCATTAAGTTTTGGAGCAACCAGTATGTAAGTGACTGTAGTTAAGAAACTCAGAGACAGGAGGTGCAGGCACTGTGCAATACATGGAGGCAGGAGCAGCACCTTAGGGGCACTTGAACAGCACTACAAAAAGTGGGACAAGACTGATTCTCATCTCAAATGTTTCATAAGCAACCCCAAACCCTATCCACCTAGGTATGAGCTCTCGCACAATTTATGGCTTAAACTAAACAGGATTCGCTCTGGAGCTAGACGCTTTAATGCCATACTTTACAACACTGATTTAAAGGACAGTTCAATATCTGAGTGTGGTGATGCACCACAGACTGCTGACCACTTCCTCACGTGTGGAGAACACCCCCGCATCCAGGATAAGGACCTGGCAAGTGTCAACGATAAAACAGTTTTGTGGCTCCGCCACATTAATGATGTGTAGAGGGGGAAATTAAGTATACAAGAGAAGAACCATTCTTTTTATAAACAGCCCTTTTTGTATCTGAAGATTTATTGAATCTCCTCTCACTTTTCTCTTCTCTAAATAACCCCATTCTTCTTAACTTTCCTCATGTCATGCTTTCTTGACTTCTAATTATTTTTGATGCTCTCTCCTGGATTTTTGCAGTATGTCCCTGTCTTTCTTGAAATGCAGCGACCCAAACAGACAGTACTTTAGTTAAGGCCCCACCGGTTTTGATAGAGCTTGTCCTTACTGAATTAATTTATTTTTCACATTTTTTCTCAAATAACTAGGTAATTTTGAATTCTAATCCTATGCTCCAATTTTTTCCTAGCCTACTCAGTTTGACGTTCTTCCCAAATTCACCAAGTGTGCACTCAGTTCTGTTCACTAAGTCATGAATGAAGATATTGAACAGTAGTGGGCCCAGGACAAGCCAAGGGGTACTGTACTTGATTCCACCTCTCAATTGGACTGTGAGCCATTGATGAATACTCTTTGAGGACCCTAATCCAGCCAGTTAGGCACCAAACTTGTGATACTTTCATGTAGGCTCTGTTTCCTTTGCTTATTTACTAGGGCTGTGTGACATTTTGTTGGGTGTTTCGTTTCAAAGCTGTTTCGATGCGTTTCGAGCTTGAAACAGTGAAATCAAAATGAAACAAAAGCCTTTGAAATGAAACAAGGGCACTCGAAACGTTTCAAAACATTTTGAGTTTTGAAGCCACGCTTACTTGGCTTCAGTGCTGGTCCCAGCCAGTAGCAGCAGCAGCTTCCTGTCATCCGGTGCAGATCCAGGGGCTGCGCCCTCCGGGAGGATTCTGGCACATCTCCCAGCCCTCCCAGGGGTGCAGGTCCCTGGATCTACGTGCTGAATGACAGCATGCTGTTGCTGTTGCTGCCACCTGGGGCCAGTGGCAGTACCAATCTTTCCGGCAGTGGGTGCAGGCTGCACCCAGCACCGGTTCCAGGCGGCAGGAGCCGCCTCCTGTCATTTGGCAGACAGATTGGGGGCCCGCACCCCCAAGAGGAGTCTGGCAGAGCCTTAAATTTCCCAGAAACCGCTGCACCTATCTCCATGAAACATGGCAGGCTTCATTCTCTCAGAAGGGGCTACTGTCCCTGCAAGTTTCATCTGAATCAGGGAAGAATATGACAAAGTTACAGGCAGTTTCGTGCTTCCCCATTATAGCCTATGGGTGAAATGTAGAAACAGCATTGAAACAGTTTTGACGAAATAGACCAGTGCTTTCAAAACAAAATGAAACTTGAAACAAAACACTGTTCCGTCAAAACGGAAGTTGAAGTGGAACGGTGCTGTTTCGCACAGCCCTAACACGCATACAGAAACATCTTTATACTTCTCTAGATTTATTGTATTTAATACAAAGCGTATAATTATCCAGACCGTTCTTCACTTTCATTTACATAAGATGCATGAAAAAAATGTATTTAGTTGTTGGAAGTAGCAGTTAAGTGATGTTGTACCCATGATGGCCCAGGAGATGTGCTAGGGGCAAGCATTTTTTGTGTGAACGATAGCTTTTATTGAACCAACTGCATGGTTGGGAAAGAACTGGGCAAGCTTCTGAGTGCCACATTGCCCTTCCTCAGAACTAAGAAAGAAGCAGGCACAGCAGAACTAAATAGCTGATGGAACAAGGGCTTGTGTAAACTCCATATGCAAATAAAAACAGGATATAAGAGAAATCGTCACCAGGGATCCTGGTTTTCTTTGTTAAAAAATCCCAAATTCTCCGATTAAAAACCATAAATCCGTGTTTTTCCACAATTAAAATGAAATGCCACTATATATGTAGGTATCTTAATTGTAAGAATGATTTTGATGATGCAATCATGTCCAATATACATTTTATGTTCACCTGTGTTTCAGAAGTAACTACATTTAAGGTTTAGCCACAAATAAGGATTTGGTGCTCCGATATGTTTATCTGGATGACTAATTGCTATGTTCTAAACCAGGCTACCCAACTTCTAAGTAGCCAGGGGCCGCACGCTGCTCAGGCTGCACCAGGATGAGCCACAGGCCCCCAGACTGCATGTCACAGCATGTCTCCCCTTGTCTATCTGGCATATACAGCTTGTGCCCTTGTAGGTGCCTTTCACCACTGCTCTCCACTGCTGCATAGGGCGCTCCCTCCCCAGGTACACCATGTGGGCACATAGATGCAATTCCTCCCCTCTTCCCCCTGCACGGTGCACCGCTGGACTCACCCTCCATTTCCTGTACTGCAGTCTCCCATCCTTTAGCCCAGGGGCGGTAAATGGCTATTGAAGGACAGAGAAACCTGGAGACTCCAGCTGCTGCTGCAGCTAGAGGTATGGGGTAAAGCGGTGACTGGGTGAGAGCCCAGGGGCTGCCACTTTACATCTCATGAGATATATCCCCATTGGACAGCCATGCTGTAAACTATGCAAGGCTTCTCTGTCATGGAAAACATGGACCGCTAAATCCAACTATATTATTTTATTTCTTCCTTATATTGGCTTGTTTTCAAGCTGCAATATTTGCATTTTAAATGTGTAAGAAAAAACTTCACTGTGAAGCAGGCAGGCTTGCCACACCAGTGGTAAATCTAAACCCACTAACCTCATGTATGCAAATACAAGTACTACCCTGCTGTCGAGTTTTTTTTGTGTGCAGCAATACATGTGTACATGCTGAGCTGCCTGGCTGGGGTACAAGAGTGCTTCAGTGCGGGGGCTACCTGCTGGCTAGCCCTGCACTGGAGCACCATCGTGCCCCAGCCAGCTGCTCTACAGCACACTGAACCAGGTCAGAGCAGCCCTGGGCTGGCAGTCTGACCCCCTCTGGCGCAGATGATCCCAGCAGGGTGTGGGGCTGCAAAGCAGCCTGCACGGCGCCTCCTTCCCATCCCCTGGCACACCGGACGTGGTGGGAAGGGTGGCAGCTGGATCTTCTGGCTGGAACAAGCAAAGAGATATCCAATCCGTCAGGTGGGAGGGCGGGCTAAACATCAAACACGGCAGCCACAGCCTCTCCACCTGGCTATGCAGGGCCCTCCAAAGTGCAGGGCCCAGGGCAGTTGCCCTGATTTGCTTCCCCACTCTTCAAGGACGGCCCTGCCCTCCGGATCCCTTGCCAGCCAGGACTGCTCCAACTTAGCTCGATGTGCTGTGGTACCGGGCACACATGTAAACGCAGTGCCCAGGAACAATAATCTCCGGTGTGATGTGCACCAGAGTTTATTGCTGTGTATTAATATGCACACATAGATATGTCCTTTAATACTACTTAAATTTCCTCATAGGTAATATTCTACATTAAAATATATATAGCTTTGCAGTCTGCTTGGAATGGCTCTGCCACGTTTACAGTCATAAATTAAAATTGCTGTAAATTTTTCATTGTTATGCACTGTACTTATTTTCTTAACTGGCCAGCAGTCTGTTATCTACACAAAGATCAAAAGGAAAATTATAATGATGTCTTTAACTAATCCAGCTTGGTTTTTAGAAGGTGGCATCAGATTTCATACCTACCATTTTTGTTTAAAGTCAGTTTGCTTTCAGTACCTACATACTGAAATTCTGCTTGTATCATTTCCACAGGGGAAAGGAATTACTGAAATGCTTAGTGTTTCTTTTAGAGTGGAACAGAATTTAAGCTTTCTTTTAGGAAAACAGACAAGAATGTCTTCTTTTGTCTACTTGCCCAAGCTGTAACCAAGAGAGTAAAATAAATACAGCATGTTGCATTAGTTCACAATCATGTTCAAACTATTAGTAAGTAAAGCTGTCCCTTTTAATTAACTTTAAATTTTGTCTCTACAACAACAGGCTATGAATATACTCAAAGGCCTTCTGGTAGTGCTAAAAATTACACTGCATATATACACATACATATATATACATACACACACATACATACATATACATATATACACACACACACAAAGTCCCCCTCAGTAGTGTGTGTGTGTGTGTGTGTATATATATATACGTAAATACCCCCCCCCCCCCACACACCCACCACTGAGGGGGGGGGTGTGTGTGTGTGTGTGTGTGTGTGTGTGTGTGTGTGTGTGTGTGTGTGTACATGCATATACATACACACAGCCCCCCTCAGTTTTTTTAATATATAAAAACTTTATTTACCCAAATAAAATGACCTTGAATATAAAAGTCAACCTTCCAATAATTAGATTCTATGGAAAATGTACCAATTTGTTATAATTTTCCAGGCATAGAAGCCAATTATTAGTGGTTTGCCTTATAGATTCATAGATGTTAGGGTCAAAAGGGACCTCAATAGATCATCGAGTCTGACCCCCTGCATAGGCAGGAAAGAGGGCTGGGTCTAGATGACCCCAGCTAGATGCATATCCAACCTCCTCTTGAAGACCCCCAGGGTAGGGGAGAGCACCACCTCCCTTGGGAGCCCATTCCAGACCTTGGCCACTCGAACTGTGAACAAGTTCTTCCTAATGTCTAGTCTAAATCTGCTCTCTGCTAGCTTGTGGCCATTATTTCTTGTAACCCCTGGGGGCGCCCTGGTGAATAAAACCTCACCAATTCCCTTCTGTGCCCCCGTGATGAACTTATAGGCAGCCACAAGGTCGCCTCTCAACCTTCTCTTGCGGAGGCTGAAAAGGCCCAGGTTCCTTCGTCTCTCCTCATAGGGCTTGGTCTGCAAGCCCTTAACCATATGAGTGGCCCTTCTCTGGACCCTCTCCAGGTTATCCGCATCCCTTTTGAAGTGCGGTGCCCAGAATTGCACGCAGGCTCCCCTCTATCGGGT
>NW_005842726.1:374208-394177 GCF_000455745.1 Alligator sinensis | reverse complement strand
AAATATTCCTGCCAGTGGCTGGGCAATGATGCCTTTAATTTGTCCCCTTTCCACTCCACTGCTACAGCAGGGGAAACGCATCGGGGGAAGGAGTGGGGGCAGGAAATCAGGTGGCCCCTTTGCCCTCTGTCCCTCCCCTCCCTGGCAGACCCTGATTTTCCTGAGTATATATGCAAATTTTGCCCCTCATTTCTACAGGCTATAGGTACTCATAGACTTAGTTCTCCCAGAAATTATACAATTTACCTTTTTGGAAACTGCTGCGAGTTTTCGCACAGGTACTCCATAAGCACACTTGTAAGCAGCAGTTTTCTATATACGTGCATAAAATACAAACTATACATGATATTAGTCCAAAGACAAAAGGTGACAGAGGGCAAACTGTTTGGGGCATTGTTTGGTGAGGTTTGCTAGACATTCAAGACTGACAGAGAAACAGGAATGAATGGAAATGTGAAAGAAAGGTGCAGTTTAAGTGTGGGAGTGAAAAGGTAATCAAAATAAATTCAATGTTGTGGCTCACCATGCCTTTAAAAAGCTGTCAGCACTGAGGGGGACTGTATGCAATGAGCACTAGCATACCTTTTTATTCAGATGGGATGCACTAGCCTATTTTTGTGGCAGGTTCCTATCTGTACGTTAACCCCATGTGGGTCATGTGTTTTATAGTCATGCTCAGTGCTGGCTGCATTTAAATTAATGTTATAGTTGGTTTCCATTATTGAGCATGTGCTGCTTTCAGCAGTAGCTTAATGATAGGCAGTGTATTTAATGAGGTTTCCCTGTATGAGACAGTAAGACAAGAGGCTTCTTCCTCCCCTGCTGATTGGCGAAAAATCCTTGTAATGTGAATATGATATTTATCTCATAATACCTAATTTAACTGTGCACTTAAGTAAGATGCAGGGGTGTAGGTTGTAGCCGTGTTGGCCTAAGGACATAGGCAGACAAGGTTCCTTGGGTGAATTTGATATCTTTTATTAGACCAACCCAAATGGTTGGAGAATAGTTATTAAGCAAGCTTTCGGGTTCAAAAACCCTTCATCAGGCTAAGGAAGTTTCAGCAGTTGGTGTGTGCTCTTCCTCTTAGGAAGGGTTTTTGTAGTATCTACAGGGGAGAGCCTATTCATCGTTTTGCTCCCTGTGAGCTGCATGTAGCTCTTACTTTCACAGCTGCCCATAAATAACCATCAGAAACTGTTCTTGCTATATTTCTCACATATAATGTACACTAATTTCCAGCCATTGTTTTTTTGGGAAAATGCTGCATTTTGTATATGAAGAAACATGGTATATTTTGATGGCTCTATTTGTCTTCTCCCAGAGGTTCTAAAGTAAAAAGCCCCTGAAATTGAATACCTAATATACCCTTTGATCATGTTAGTCAGGGCATACAAAAAGAAATCTGATTTCAGATTGCTCTTTTAATTTATATCTTAAAAGAGATATAATACTCGACACATACTTTCTATTAATATTCATAGTTATTCAAAACATCTGCTTTTCAGAATCATTTACACTCTTATCCATTAGAAGAATGCTGAACTTAGAAAATGTGGACAAATGCATTTTAGAATATTTTGATGTTGTTCTAACTGTAGCGGTCAGTTCTCCATTTCAAATCGCATAGATCTTGTAAACGTCTGTTTGTAAATTACTTATATGGTAATTAAAATTTTAACTTTTAATACCAGAAACTAGTCTTCCTAGTATAACCTGGAGTAATTGAACTTCTATTTTGCTCTATTATATTATATAAAACGAATCCCAGCCCATAGCAGCTACACCCGGGAGCAGTATAAGTTAATCACCCAGGAGAGATGATCTTTAACTAAAGGTCAAACAGAAGCTGGGCTGGAAATCTGAGGGATTTTTTAGGTAGTAGCATAAAACAAGGGGATCAACTAGCTTCTCTGTTATTGGCTCTTCTCTTACTTTCTGAGGAATACCAGCCTATTTAAGATAAAAAAATGCTGTACCACATACTAGAGCATCCATGTAACAGTGTCTAAATCCAAATCCAAATCTTGCAAGTTACTAATAAGCATGTGTGCTATAATGAATAGAACCACCAAATTCATTAATGGTTTGCATGATTAGGTTCATAAAACTTCTAGTTACTTCTGTGCAACTCAGCCTTTTATCTTAGTTTCCAAAGACATTTTTCCTCTGAAATTAATGTTACATTACCTGAACGATTGATTAAAAACTGATAACCCTGAATTTATAGCATATATGAGTATAAAACAAAGAACTTTTAAGCATGGTCAAAAACAATTATGTGCTGAAATAAACATTATAAACAAACAGTTGAATATGAACACTCATATCTATAATGGGATGATTAGTTAAAATATTTCAATCAAAATATTCAGCATATGCAACATCTTAGATTTCAGGACTGACTCATGGTTATATCAGGTTACATTTTAATGAAGAATACATGAAGTAACATTCTGAATAAAAAAACTAATTTCCTTTTAACCATTAAAATACAGACAAAGATTAATAAATTTGCAGTTGGTTGAAAACCATTTTATAGACAAATCTAGGCTATATGCTGCTAATATCTGCTGATAACTTCCATATAAAATTCTCTTTACATTGTTTTGAATCTTTCCAAAACAGACCATTCAAAACGTAAAAATATTAACATGTTCTGTCAATCTGTAGAAAAATAACTTAATTTACATTACTCATAGTTTCTCATGCATATTAATAGTTTATAAACTATTATTACAATAATGTCTCCTGAATGCAATACTTTAAAGGGAACATCTGCACGTTAATAACAGCAATGCTCTTAAAAGTGGCAAGGAAAAAATGACAAGGAACATATTATTTCTGCTTGTTTACTGCTAAGGTCCCCTGTACAAATTACATTTAATACATTAAATCAAGCCATAAACTGCAATGGTGCCAAAGTGTCACCCAATTTAAGGCAGCATAAAATAGCAAGCTAGCTACAAAGATGAAAACATCTTTGTGGCTGGTTTGTATGGCACCTTAAACTGAGTGTGTGGCAGGTGAACTTACCAGGTCTATCTGGGGCTTTATGCCAACAATCAGTTGATTGTCAGAATCACCCTCTAGTCTCCAGTCAGCCTGGTGCTGACAATCAGCTGATTGTTGGCACCAGCCCCCCAAGGTAGCCATAGGTCTCCAACTAGGCCTGAGGCTGTTCCCACCCCAGCCCACTGGCACAAAGGAATTTAAAGCCCTATACCCAACAGTTTAGCTGGGGCTGCTGGCTGCGTGGAGTAAAAAAAAAAAAAAAAAGGTGGGTAGAGCCAAGGAGCTCCCTGCACTGGGAAGTTTAAACACCTCTGCCCAGCAGGACATGAAGTTATTGGGATCACAGATCAGATCCCATCACGTGATTACTTTAATGTCTGCCAAGGGCCTAACTGTCCCCGCTGGAAAGAGGTGACCTTGTAAAACACCAAGCACACATAATACCCTGGATTCCCTGGAACATCTGAAGCTGAGAGACTTGGATTATCTACTTCATGAATTCACTTCTTCCAAGTACTGGAAGAAAAACTGGCTATTAAGAGGGTCTTGAAATAAAAGCATGTGTGGTCAGATGAACAGTGCAGTGTATATATTGAGAGCAGCATGACAAAATGCACAGACTAGTTAGTAGAAGCAGTTAAATGAGACATGGTGAGTGATAAAAAGTGGATGTAGACACAGAGCAGGAAACCCTGTACAAAATCTAGATAAGGAAAAGTCAAAGAGCTTTGAAGAAAAAGGAAGGTCAGAGATGAGCTGAGACTTCAAAGATGGTATGAAACAGTCAGATTGATAGTCCAACAAATTATTGTGACAGCCATATTCTTTATAGAATGAGGGTGGGGAGGGTGTTATGATGCAACTAAGCCTGGAGTGGAGATTACTTTGGTAATTGAGATATCCAGGTCTAAGTTTTCTCTATGATGTGGATAAAACTGGCAAGGTCTGGATGCAACTTGTGTGTTAGGGGAGAATTAGAAAGAAACACTGAAGAGGACTCTTAGATATTAGCTTTGACAGATGATAATACATTATCAACAAAATTAGTAAGTTGGGTAGAGTAAAGAGTGCAGGAAGATAAACATTAAATTAAATATTCATCATAAAAATCCTGAACTGTTGGCAAGTCCTTAAGAAAGCAATATCAAGAGGCAGGCTGAGGTGCACATCTCTATACAGCAGTACTGTTCAACCTCTGTGGCCCCACAGGCCAGATGAGTGATGCCCTTTGGGGTCAGTCCACAGGGCAGATTCTGCATGAAGTCAGCATGCAAAAAATCAATGCGTGCACACCCTGTGTGGTGCATGTAGACCCTTGTGTGCTAGATCTGGCTGTGGAGCAACCAAGGACCAGCACGATCTGCTGCACAGGCTCCCCACAGGGGAATGATGGCAGGGTTAACTGCCATGGCTCTAGGAGCAATTACTACTGCTACCACTCCCCCAGTGCCAAATTTCCAGACCAGCTGGGAGCCGCATGGGGCAGATGACATACCTTCACAGGTCTAAGCACCATTGCTATAAAGCAGGCTTGTCCAACATACGACCCACGGGCCACCAAAGCATTTTCTGTGGCCCGCAGTGCTGCGATGGGAAATGAAAGTAAACACTGTTTACTTTCATTCCCTCCCCTTGTCCCCCCCCAGCCCCTCAGCAGCTTCCTAATGGCTCCTGAAGGGCTAGGGAAGGGACAAGGTTCCCATATGCAATTAGCACGGTGCAGCCCGGCCGGTTCCCTCGCGGGGCTGGACCGCCCCCCCCAGCCGGGGGTGGCGCTGGCTGCAGCTGCTGAGTGGCCCCACCCGCCAGCCCCAAGGAGCCGGTGCCCGCCCAGGTGGCCGCAGCCAGTGCTGTGGGCTCGGGGCAGGTGCTGGATGGAGCCTTCATGTAAGAACTTTGCCGCCAGGTGGCAGAGAAGCGGCTCCACTTGCGGGCCCAGGTCATGCTGATCGCTGGCAGGGAGGATGTGCATCTAGGAGCGCCCGTGCTCCTGCCCCCGCCTCCCTGCCCCGCCATGAGCCCGTGCCCACGCCCTGCGCTGCCGGAGTGGCCCCGCGTGGGAAGCCCAGCAGCGGCCACCCCCCCCCCCCTCCACCCTACCCCACCTGTTTCAAGCCAGCCCCGCTGCCCTGCCCCACAGCAAGGTGACACTTGCTCCCCCGGCCAGTCTCCCCCTGGGTGCTGCGGCTCTCTGGGCCCAGCCACCAACGTGTGAGGCCCCGAGCCCCGAAGGGGCCGCCTCTCATATGCTGCTGGGGACGGGAGGCGGCGCAGGCACATGCGGCCACCAGGGCAGCAAGGTGGGCAGCGGTGGAGTGGAGGGCGCCTTTCTTGCACATCTCAGGGAGGCTGTGGCCAGGAGGACAAGGAGGAGCCTGGACTGAGGCTCCCGCGCGTGGCAACAGCTCTCCCCACCCCGCTCTGTGCCCAGCTGAGCCGCAAGTCTCTATCGCAGCCTCTCAGATGCACTGAGGAGCCCCCGCTCTCTCCTCCCTCCTCTCCCACCTGCTCCTAGCAAGGCAGTGAGCGGCAGAGGCTGCAAAGCATCGCGCAGGTGGCTCCCGCTGGGACACATCCCTCTCCACCTTTGATTAGTTTCCACTCTGGCTGATATCTTTTCCACATTTGATCTGTCAACTTGCATTATGCGACAGTGTTTATTTTAGTCAAGTGTTTGGTATTATTTCATTGCTGCTTTTTTATTGTTTTTATTTTGGATTTTAAACCACATTTCCAGGCCCATTTCATTGTCACTTCCTGCAACTTCATTGGTGTCAAAGGTCATGTGACATCACTTCCTGATGTGATACCGCTTCCCATGAGGCCTTTGAATATGGCTTGCTGACCCACTGGGTGATAAAAAGTTCATGATCTGGCCCCACGTTAAAAAAGGTTGGACACCTGTGCTATAGAGAAACCTACTCAGAAGTGGACAAGAGGATTTTTAAGCCATTAGCACACAAAAAAACCCCCAAGAGTTAAACTGGTACGGTTGGAAATAAGTCACTCAGACACATGAAAGATCAAGACCTTGAATTCTACAGGAACCTCACCATGAGGGGTAATGAAAAATTGCCAAAGTAGCACTGAAAAAAACAAATGTAAGTGAAAGTACAAAGGGAGACAGAATGAAAAGGCAGGGATAGTGATAAAAGCAATTAAGAGGTTAAGAAAAAAAGTAAGAAGGGGGTAAAAGATAGAGTAGATCTGGTCAGGAGCAGTTCATGTGAGATTTCACTGTAATTTCATTCAAAAGTCAAGAAGACAGAAACTAAAAAAAAAAAAAAGAGGAAACGGATTCTCTTTTATATAATGTTCTTCACAGATAATATCTAATTTTTCAGCTTTGATTACAAAATAAAAAGAAGTTTTAAGAGAACACTCAAAAAATGAGAGAGAGAGAGAGAAAGGATTTCAAACAGAACAGCATAAAGTATAAAAGCAACCTCTCTCTGAAGAAAATCATGAGAAGTTCAACAAAAAGGTAAATCAAAAGTTTTGAAGAGCAACAAACTATTGTTAAAGTATGTAAATTACTTGGTACTATCATTAAATACAGTTGGAAGTTAAAAACGTAAAATATTAAGCTTATTAATATGCATAAACAATGCATGAATGAATGAATACATGGCCTTCAGTCTTATAATAGGCTGAGACCATTTATACGTATAAATGAATGAATAAATTTTCAAGAACGATCAGCATTCTTATCAGCTTCCTGCATTCTAAAGCTGGCTTATCATTCTGTTGATTAATTCTTCATCTAACAACCTATAATTCTAGTTGCTGTTTTACTATTTAAGGACCAGAGTTTAAATTAGGCATTCAGGGGAGTGCCAGATGCTGAACATCTCTCAAAATGTTACTACTTCATCCAAATGCCTGAAGGAAAAAAAACTTACAAATATCTGGCCAGACATCCAATAGAGAAATACATTATTTATATAGATAAGCCATGGCCAAATCCAAATTGTTTTGAGCCACCCTCCCAGCCTCCACCTTTTTAGTAGCTTCTAGTCCATGCTTCCCCAACAGTCAACTCTAGGCAGTTATTCAGAATCAGAGGATGGGAAAACAAAAGCACCTTATTAGTTCATAAAATAGCCCCTAACTTTAAATTAAAAAAACAAAAAACACAACAACAGTAAATGCATCCAAATTAAAATTCACTAGAAAATATTGTTTTAGAAAGTCACCCTAACAGGGATTTAGGCTTCAATTCTGGGCACTTATGCATGTTTGCACATCTACTTGTCCACCACCCACACATGCTTATCTTTAAAGCTTTTGAGTAGCCAGGGCTGTGGGTTGCACTGGTGCAAGAATATATAAAATTCAGGTGCAAGACAGTCACTTTCAAAAAGGAACTTGTACTGCACACACAACACTAGTTTGATTGCAGTACCTTAAATACCTAAGTAAGTATCAAGTAGCTTAAGAAGAGCAAGGATCCTCACCAAAATCTGCAAACACCGATTGTCCAATAATCATCATATCTTCAGGTTTTTTCTTTGTTTTAGTGACTTCGGAGAAATTCCCATCCTGTCAAATATAATAAACATACACTATGAAAAGCTACATTAATGGAGTATAAATAAGTCAATGAAAGTTTACATTGTGAACTGGAGATAAGAAGCGACTTAAAAAAAAATAGAGAAGTAGTTGATAAAATACAACTTTAAACAGAGCAACGCTATTATTTAGACACTCTGGGCCTTCTAAACAGTTGTGCGCACACACACACACTCAATGAAATCAGACTTAATTCATGAATAAGAGACCACATATTTGGAGTTGCTTGTAGGAAAAGAATTATTTTACTGGTAAACTCTTATATACCAAGGTGAAGCTTCTAGTTTAATGAAGCTGCTTTAGTAAGGCAGAAGTTACCTTTCAGAATATTCTTATTATATTATACCACCAACCAGGGGGCTTGTTTCATTCCCATGCATCACATGAAATTATGATACATTATATGAAACATGATCCTGTGGAACGGCAAATATCTTTCCCATCATACTGAAACAAAGTGGAGAAACTAGCTATACCACAGGCCTCAGATGCTGAGCAAGTGTTTAAAAGGCAAGTTTGTTTAACCAACTAAACAGACTAGAGGCCCAAACACTTCAATCAGATCACTGAGAATTCTGAACACGAGTGCTTATCCATTAACTCAGAGTGCTGTCATAAACTGTTTCCAGACTGTATTACCACTTATTTGCGCATTTGTGTGGTTAACTTTTCTTTGTATTTTTCTTTTGTTTATAAATAAAATAAAGGTAACTTAGTAAACTGCCATATGGTTTTTAATTTTCTTAGAACAACATCCTTCCTGAGCGGTATTTCATGTTTAAACCATAATTTTATACAGTATTCTAACATTCAATTTTTCTGTATTTCTGACAAGCACCTGTTCAGCAGAGGTAATTACAACTCTGCAGATAAGTTTATAGTCTTTCCATGTTGACCAATGCTTCTATTACATATGCAAATTTTAATTTTAGAGATTACTTATGTCAAACAGCAAAACTCTAAAATTATTTTTTACTGATGTGGTCACTAAAAAACCTGCAATTAGGCCTCAGATTATGCAAGTAAGTGCATGTTATAAATGGCAAAGAAACTAAACTATTGTAGTTAATGTAAAATCCATTGTCATGCACTTTCTTCTCTAGCATGCCACTCCATTTCCTACAGCTAGAGTTAGCATTTCAGCAACGTACAAGTACATGAAACTCATCATTCTATAACAAATGTTTCATATAAACATAATTCTGTGCACTCTTCAGACCTCTTAACAGCTTTTTTCCTGTGCTCCCTCCCCAGTCAACCTCTCAAGTTGGCTTTCTACACCTAAGACACGGTTCTTCTTTTCCTGCAGGTACTGTCAGGTCCCCTAGTATTTTCTGGTGACACTCACTGCCTCTTAAGCTGCTGCTGACAGGTTCACATGTTCTGGATTGAAGGCATGACTTTTGTATGATTTTAAATATTTTATTTAAAATTTTAAGAAGGCCATAAAAAGCCATTTCTATTTACATTTATTACCCACAGAATTTACGAACTACGTGCTTTTTAATAACTGGTATTAATTTTCTTGGGAGGTGGCATCTATTAGGGCTGTGTGAAACAGCTGTGTTTTGATTCGGTTTTGGATTTGGCTGTTTTGGAGGACAGCGATTCATTTCAGTGTTTCAGATCGTGGTCCTGTTTCGTTTCGGCTGAATCTGTTTCAAATGGGCTGTAAGGCAAGCTTCGCACAGCCCTACCCAGCTGGGCGGGGCTTGGGGCCCCAGCAGGGAGCAGGATGGGGCCGTGGGTGGCACATGCAGGTGAGGAGATGCCGGTGTGGATCTCTGATCCCTGTCACACTGGGTTGCGGGGCAGGGAAGCAGTGCAGAGCGGCGAGCAAGCCTGCTGGTTCCTGCCGTGCAACTCAGCTCCCCAGGGAACAGAGATCTGCGCTGGGGTCTCCTCGTTGCTGCTGCCAGCCCCGTGCAAGGTACTTGACACGCAAACTTGCATGGTTTGTACTCATTAAAAGATACTTTAATATATATAATAAATTTAACTGCAAATATCCTCTTACTCTCAAGTTTTCCCAAGGTTGAGGAAGAGTAACTAGTTTACTTATGGCAAAGATTTTAATAAAAACCTTAGTTATCAGCTTTAATTATATATTAAATATGAGAAATATTCCCATTTCTGAATGATCTTAATGCCAAACAACCATTTGTTGCACTACAGAATGTATTATTTAACATAGATAGTGTGTTTTAGTCTTCTTGAGTCATCCACAATGGATGTTCGTTTGGTCAGGTTGGGACAGGATTTCATTTCTGCATTTGTAACTTAAATACAGCCTATTTCTTGTTCAAAGTTTTGCAGTCTGTAAATTATTCAAGTTCACAAATGAATCAGAAGTGGCTACTGTATGAATAAAATTGAGAACCAATGCCTTGCTTGACTGAATCTTACCAGGAAAACCATAGTGTTCTTTCAAACAAAAATGAATGTATTACACAAAACAGAATCTAGTGTGCAGAAACATAAATCTCTCTTGGAAATCAAGTAACTATTACAGTTTTTTTAATGCATTGATATGTAGTCAAAGTTTCAAGAAAAAAATCCCTTATTTTTATATCTATCAAATATCTGTGTGTGTTTTTATATCTATCAAATATATTCCTTATTCTACATAAGGGGAAAAAATTGTTAACAAACAAGGATGCAGTTGTGGATAGTCACATGGCTGCAGATGTAGTTAGGAAGTCTTCCTTGTCTGCTTAGATCTGCTGCAGCAGCTGTACAGGGAACTGTTCCAACTGCTGGCTGAAGTGTGAGGGCCAGAGTTATGGCTGGTACTGAAGCTATTTTTGGATTCGTATGGACCCTGGTAAAATAAGTGCAGCCTTACAGCAGGCCTTTCCACCTAACTTAGAAGGAGAGCCCAGGGAGACAGTCCATAATATGAGGTCTATGCTATCAAAGAATTTGATCACCAGGGATCCTGGCTTTCTCTGTTTAAAAATCCCAAATTCTCTGATGGAAAATACAGATTTTGGGGGTTTCAATGATGAAAATATCTATATCTATCTCAGCTTACTGGAGCTGCTCATCACCCCAAAGCAGCAGTGGGGACAGCTACAGCTGGACCCACTTCCTAGTGAGTGAAGGGGTCAGAGGGAGCTCTGATTTTTCTGTGATAAAAAAACCCAAAATCAAACGCCAAAGTATACAGGCATTTAGCATTTATTTTATTATAATGATTGAGGCACTGAGGGACTTTCAGATGACTTTAGAGTTGTAAATATATCAATAAAACATTGTGTTCAACTGACATAGATATCTATCTATAGATAGCTAGCTAGATAGATATAATAAAATAAATTCAAGACACCTACATATTTTGGCATTTGATTTGGGTTTTTTTTTTAATCATGGAAAAAAAATCAGAGCTCCCCCTGACCCCTTCACTCACTAGGAAATGGGTCCAGCTGTGGCTGTCCCCACTGCTGCTTTGGGGCAATGAGCAGCCCCAATATGCCAGTGCCCTACCCCTGTCCATCCCGATACCCCTCGCTCCTGACCCACTGCCCCCCATTCCCAACTCCCCTGTGTGTGGAGTGGAGGCCAGGGCAGGGGTATTCAATCAGAAGTAATGTCATAGACTATATGTTGGGGGGAGGGGACACATTTCTCCCTGGATTTCTACTCCACAGCAGGCATGGGGCTTCAGCTTGACTGGACTGGCACGGGTAGGAGCCGAATCTGTAGCCCAGAGGGTAGGACCCAGCACCAGAGAGCATAGCAGGGCAGTGAGATGCGCTGCTGCCACCACCTGGACCCCATGTGCCAACTGCACCACCAGCAGTGCAAGGAGTAATGGATGGGGTGAGGGAACATTAAACTCATCTCCTCCCTTTCTCAGCCACTCGCACACTGGGCTGGCATGGCCCGGCCACTGACACTTTTCCCCTCAGGCCACTCATGATGCCACCTACCCCACCTCCCCTCCAGGGTAAAGCCACAGCCCAACATGCAAGCATCTGGCAGTGGGAGGAGGTTAAGGATAGTACAGATCCTCCTCATCTGTTACTCCTCACACTGCTGGTGGTACAGCTGGCACAGGGGTCCTGGCGGTAGCAGCAGCTGCAACAAGTCTTGCTGCCCTGCTTCTTGTGCCAGGTCCTGGTCCTTCTGTCTGCTGGCTCACAGAGGCAGCCCCTGGCCATACCAGTCCAGCCAGGCTGCAGCCCTGTGTCCACTGTGGGCACAGAAAATCTGAGTGAGGGCCATGTGCCCCCTCCCTGCTCCCCTGACACATTCCCACTGCCTATGCTCCCCACCTACAATACTTACCTAGAGGAGTTGCTCCCTATCAGGCTGCCTGGTTGCTACATGCATGTGTGCATACGCACACACGCATGTGGTAACCCCTGCTTGAATGGCGTCTTCCTGATCCCTCCAGCCCCTTGCAGACTGGAACTGTCAGCTTGCAAGGAAAAACTTGTGGTTTCCTGCTTTTTTTCCCCTTCTTTAAAAGAGAATATACGTATTTTTCCACAGCAAATAAAAAACCTGGATCCCTGTTGATCATTCAAGTACAGGATTTTATGGTCGTAATGCCCAAATCAAAATAATACATTTTTTCAAGAAATAGTTTCCCACTGTTTTCAGCTATTCATAGACAATCAATAAATATGCTATAAAAATCAAAGGGAGTTAGGCATCTAACCAGCTTTTGCATTTTTAAAGGCCTCGTAGAGACATTCAGTTTCTCCTGGGAGTGTTGCTGCTCTCCCAGGAGAAACCATGAGTATATAGATATTCAGGCTTTTTTCTCCCCCAGAGTAAAAATGGCCACTCCAGGAGAAAAATAATTTGGGAATAACCAGAAGTAAATCACTCCTGGAAGAGTTTTTTCTGGGACAGCAAACATCTGTACATGCTATGGCTTCTCTCAGAAGACAGCTTGGTCCTCAAGCATGCCCCATCCTACCAGGGAAACAGTGTGTCACTTGCTGGATTGGGCTGCTCCAACAGGGAGGAAAACACCCCCCTTCATAATCTCCATTGTACTGTAAGGAAGCACAGGCTGACCATGGTAAGCCTGGGTCAGGCAATCAGGGCTCCCATCTGTTGCCAGGCAGGTTAAGGGAGCCTATAGAGCATGCCAAGATGTGTGAACTGGACCCCACTCTGGCTGCAGTGTCAACACTGCAAGCTTTCCACTTGTCAGGGCCTCAGAATTCAAATGTCTATACATGTGGCCCTAGGTAAGAATTCTACCAGAACAAACCTGGGAGAATTCCTCCAAACTATTTGAATGTGTGTATCTAACCTAAAAATCCTGTGGCTGCCCATCTGCATCTTTAAGCAACTAAATAAATTTGAAATTCTGTTCCATAACAAATCAGAAATAATTCATTGCTTCATTAAATTTGATACTTAAGTTCATCACAACCTGTTAAGCATTTTAAACTATTTTTCCTTTAAATAACTTTTTTCAACCAAAAATAAAGTTGTTTTTTTTAAAGTTGATTCCACATTCTGTTCAAGTACATCTAGACACAAAAGTGCCCAATAAAATAAACCCCCTAATAAATAAGAAAAGTGTCATTCACCATTTTCTACCATAATAAAAAGATAAAAATTAAGGAACCGAGAACACATTTATTAGCCTAAATAACGACTTACAAGAAATGCATGCAACAATCTTGCTAATTTTGGTTAGCAAGAAAAAAATACTGTAGGATTTAGTGTAAGGCTGCATTTGGTTGCAAATCAATGTATTTTAATAGAGTTGTTGATCCAGCGGCTGTTCCAATTATACAGGTGGCCCAATTCAAAGCTTTAAAAAGCATCTCCTGTTACTTGTTTAATTCAGGATCTAACAAGATGATTTTAAAACACTTTGATACAAATCAGTTGAGCCTCACTGGCTGTTTTAAAGGTTATAACAATTCATATCTGAATATGATTAATACAAAAAGGTAAAACTGCAAAGGAAGTTAAGCAACCTCTCTAGCTCAGAAATGTACTCCAATAACAGCCACTCTAATGAAATTCCTCAGTATTTTGTTGTTCTGACATCTTTACAGCAATTTACAATGCTGGATCATGACCAGGTTATGACCAGGTTGATTACCAACAGAACAGCTTTTTGCTTCCATGCTCCCAACTGCCCAGAATTCCTCTAAGACCTTTGTATAGCCAGCAACAGTAAGAACATTTTTATAGCAACAATTATATTTTATTTTAAGTCTATTCAAGCTTCCCCATAATGTTTTATATTAATTATTAAAAGCCCATTTGGAAGAAGTCATTCTTTGACATGCAGACCAATTGAAAGTAAATGGTCAAAAATGGCTTGAACTAAAAAAAGAGAGAGATTATATGCTTGTAGTTTGGTCTTACATTTTTTTTTTTTTTTAACAGTATTTTGGACTATTACAATATCTACTTGAGAGATTAATATTGATAATTTAGACACATGATCTAAAGGGAAAAGTGAGCTTTCTATACCTATCACCCATACAAGTCTTTTATTCTTATCCTAATTTTTTCACCCATCTTTAAATCAAACTAAAAATATCTAAGCTTCGGGCAACGAAGAAAAATACTCCTCTGAACAGCTTTTTCTTCATAAACCATCATGCTGTCAAATTAAGTGACAGTCACCCCTTACAACAGCTGACACCACCACAGGAGCCCTGTTAACATGCGCATTAGGGCAGACTGATTAGTTTAATTGGCAGTCATGCTAAAAACCTGCATAGGATCTGATGCTGAGTGAATCATCTCCTCCAGTGATATTCAGCAGTTTGAATACAACAGTGCAATTGCACACCCTAAATGTCACCTCTTTTATTCTTTAAACTTGCATCATCAGGTGACCTCTTCACTTTATGTTTCTTTAATCTGTCTGTTTTAAGGTCGTATGTTGGCTTTACTTTTCTCCTTACCTTATTTAGCCACATCTCAAACTGAATTTTGTTGGAGTCTGATAATGTAGTAAGGAATAAATCTGAAATGATAAAATAAATTTTTTTTAAATATGTGATTATACACATGCCCATAAGTAGAATACCTATTAGCATAATTTGATTTAAAATGCATAGATTTGAGTACATGAATACGTTTTGATTGCACAAATTAACATTCATCAAAACAATGTAAAAAGAAAACTATTTTTCTCCCTTGTTCTCTACCTAGATATACAACCACAAACACTCTTGCCTTACAATAAGAGAACACCCTGAACAAACAGGCGAATCCTTTACGTGAAATTTTTAAGTGATTATGTCAGCATAATGGCAAATGCATTTAGTGCATAAAAATGCAAGACTTGAAAATGATGACTCACTTCATCAGAATGTTAAACCTCTGCTAATCTTCATGCGTTTTAAGTTGAAAGTCAACTAATATCTGAAATTGTAATGCTTTGTCAAAAGGGCTCCTTTTCTTTTTTAAGATATTATGTAGCTTAGAAAAGAGAATTACAACATAGCAATGTTTAATTTTGTCTATGGAATAGAGTTTATATGCAGGTACTGAACATGACTTAATATGAAATCAGAAAACATTACACTGGCAAAAGTCCAGAAAAGCAAAAGAGAATCAGAGTTGTTGTGAGCTTCAAGGATACTGGTTGTAGCCGTGTTGGTCTAAAGGCATTGGAAGACAACTCTTGGGGTAGAGGCGATATCTTTTACTAGACAAGCTAGATAGTTGCAATATTTTTCTTTATTTGCAAGCTTTTGGGCCCAAACATCGTTTGTCAGGCAGAGGAGAATTCAAAGATTGTAACATTTCGTTTCTACCTGGGAGAAATTTATTGCAGAGCAGAACTAAAAGAAGGTATGGTTCTCCTGGGTAGGAAAGTTCATTTGTGAAAAAGCTGCTCTGGGTATGCAAATTAGGTTCAAACAAAGGCTTGAACCAGTTGTTTACCTCAAGGTCCAATGGCAGAAAGGATGCTTAATGTTACTTCTTCCTTAAGTTGTGAATTTTTCATTTCAAAACAGCCAATTACAATATCTTCCATGCTTCAGGGACGCTGGCTGTAGCTGTGTTGGTCTAAAGCAGGGGTGGGCAAACTGGCTGATTTGGCCAGCAGCCAACTTTATTTCCCAGCCACCCCTGTGCATGGCTGGGGCCGGTCTCCATGGAAACCAGCCACAGCCACGCTGGCAACGTGCGCGGCAGAGCAGGTCAGAGGGCTGCTCCGTAGCTGCTGAGATCTTGCAATGGGGGCAGCTTGCTCTGAAGCCAGGGCACAGCCATGATCTATAGCCTGTATGCTCTGGGCAGGGGTGCACAAGCAGGGAATCACAGCTCTGCCCTGGTTCCTTGTAGCAGTGACAGC
The DNA here is from genome assembly GCF_000455745.1 of Alligator sinensis. Classification (NCBI taxonomy): domain Eukaryota; kingdom Metazoa; phylum Chordata; order Crocodylia; family Alligatoridae; genus Alligator; species Alligator sinensis. The sequence continues at coordinate 378,291 of NW_005842726.1, read as the reverse complement.
TGCGATGGTCTGAAGCAGGGGCACAGCCGTGATCCCTTGCTTGCATGGCCTTGCCCAGAGCATGCAGGCTACAGATAGAGGCTCTGCCCTGACTCCAGAGCAAGCTGCTCTCATCTTAAATTCCTGGCAGCTCCAGAGCAGCCCCCTGCCCTGCTCTGCCATCCGCCCTGCCAGTGTGGCTGCAGCTGGTCTCCATGGCAACCACAGCCTTGAACTTTCCCATGCACCTGCAGCTGGGGTCTCCATGGAGACCAGCCCCACCCACGCGCAGAGGTGGCTGGCAAATGGAGTCCACTGACAACCAGATCCCACCCATGGGCCAAACTTTGCCAGTCCCTGGTCTAAAGGCATAGGCAGACAACATTTTTGAGGTAGAGACGATATCTTTTATTAGACCAAGCAGATAGTTGCAAACATTTTTTTTTCTCTTTATTTGCAATGTTTCAGGCCCAAAACACCCTTTGTCAGGTAAAGGAGAATTCAGAGATTGTAAAATTTCTCCCAGGTAGAAACGAAACTTCATATTGCACAGGAGAACTTAAAGATGGTATGGTTCTCCTTGGTAGGAAAGTTCAATTGTAAAGAAGTCTGCATGCTCACAAAAGCAGCCTTTTCACAAATGAACTTTACCACCCAGGAGAACCACAGCATCCTCTTTTAGTTCTCCTGTGTAACATGAGAAACTTAACAAGAAAGAAGCAAAATTCAGTAACCTGCATGCCATCGGACAACTGAGGTAGACAACCTGCTCCATCCTTTGTTTGAGCCTAATTTGCATACTCGCAGAGCAGCTTTTTTACAACTGAACTTTCTTCCCCAAGAGAACCATATCATCTTTCAGTTCTCCTGTGCAATATTAAGTTTAATTTCTACCTGGGAGAAATTTTACAATCTTTCACTTCCCCTTTGCATGACAAAGGGTGTTTGGCCCCAAAAGTTTGCAAATACAGACTTTTTTTTGAAGCTCAAGAATTTTGTCTGCCTTGTGAGCTTCAGTTCTCTTATTCAGCAGCTAACAGGTACAGTGCATGACCAGCCCAATCCAACTCCCACTAAAAGCAGCAAATCAGTGGAAACACTTAAGGAGTCAAATGGGGATTCTCAGAAGAGGAAGGGAATGACCTTAACAAACAAGCCCACATAGGTCCTGTTCACATTACTGCTTTTAATAAACTTTTTAACTAATTACCAACAATGTTGGTTAAATGCTGTTTGCATCTGCACTCTACTTTGCTAATATCTGATTAGTAACCCATGCTATTTCACCTTTAACAGGTCAGAAGGCAGAGTAAAGATGCACCTTTATAGACTAAACTAGCTAACTGCCCATCAAGAATGATGGGGGGGAGGGGGGGCGGCTGGGGACGAAGGTCTGCATCCAGCCCCGCCCCCCTCACCTTCACGGCCAGGCCCACTCCCCCTCTCCCCGCCACTGCTCCGGGGATGGGGCCAGGCCAGGGCCAGGCTGCCCTCCTCCCATTCTGCTGGCCCTGACCCCTGCCAGGGGGTGGGGTGGAGACAAAGGCCCTTGGCCAGACTCACTCCCCCCACCCTTGCCCCTGGCACTTTGGGGCCAGGGCCACTCCCCCCACCTGAGGGGCTGGCAGGGACGCCCCTGCTCCCCTCATCCATCCCCACCCCCCTTGCTGTGGCAACCCCAACCCCCTTCCCTCCCCCTCACGCCACCACTGCCTCCTCCACGGAGCAGACGGGTGCTCCCTTTCCCCCCCTCCCCCGACTCTGCCATGGGGCTGGGCCTGGCCTCCCCACCTCCCCGCCAACGTCTGCTCTGCTGCCTTCCCCTGTGTCCCCATCATCATGGCGGTGCTCCATTGCACCACCACCTCCTGTCCAAAAGCTCTATTCATACTCTGACTGGTTGTTTCCGTCAGCCAATCAGAGTGCAAATAAAGTGTTATGTACAGACAGACTACAGTTTTTATAATATTAAAATAAGACATAACAAAAACAACAAGCTTTTGTGAACCCCAGTTCATCTCTCTCTGCCTCCCGCTCCCTGGGTGCGTCTACATGAACCGCCCACTGCGCAGTTGTTACTGAGCAGTCATTTAGTACTTGCATAACCGGTGTTACTGCGCAGTAACATCCCAGCATAGTTGCCTAGTGACGCTTACTGCACAGTAACTTGTTATTACTACACAGTAGCATTGTGTCATGGTTTGTAATGTGCTACTGTGCAGTAGGCATCTCGGGTAGATATGGTCTCTCATTAAGTTAATCTACAAAGATACCCATCTACCCTGCCTTCTGACCGACTTCACACTAACATGGCTAACTTTCTCTCACCTTTAACATATACCATATTAGTCTTTATAACCTGGTTGGCATTTTTTAGTATAGTTAAAACTTTTTACTGAAGCCAATCAACCCAGTTCTCCTTCACCAAAACTGCAGCACATCTGAAAGTGTTATACCGCTGCTATTGGTAAAGGTTTTGGTGCATATGTTTCAGGACTATTGCCAATACTGTGACAAAATGGGATAACTGCCAACACAAACAGTCCAACTGCTACTATGAGGCTGAAAAGCTACATGGTGGAACCAAACAAAACCATTTGTTACAAATGGGTTAAAGTAACTGTGTTGCTATTTTTGTAATAACCCTCACGTAGATAAAGCTAGATTCAACAGTCAGATTTATAAATTATGAATTATATCTAAGGATGCTATTTAGTTCTTTTTTTTTTTTAATTTAAGTTATATATTTGTTCATTTTTAAAGTAGCACTAGATTTTCACATTTAAAACAGTAACAAAATAATTTTAAAATATGTAATGAAATAGCGTAGTTCTGCATTAAAAAATGACTATCACCTTTGATAACATTATAAGATTAAACCACAATTTCTTGAACTTTTTTGGTTTAAAAAAAAAGGAGAAAAATGCTGCTGTGTGGATATATAGAGCAAATGACCTATGGTAGATAAACAGAGATAGCAAAGATGGAGTGCCCTTACTAAAATTCTTAGAAATTATACTAACAGTACTGAGAATTTAAGTGTAATAAAAGTTACACATCTCTCTTCCTTTGAATCTTTTATAAGTGCTTATATATGCCTTTTTACAGCATCATTGCCTTAACACAAACCACATACTTCCATTATATATAATTGTATATTCACAAACAGGAGGGAAATAATGAATCTGTAAAAGCCTTCTGAATACAATTCTAAGAACACACTCACTAGCATGAAAATTAAGGATCTACTCAATGTGTGGCTGACTCCCCCAAAAGGATGTGAAAATCTCTTTGACAAAATTAAAGTCAAACACTTAGATTTTTGATAAACAAACATGAATGCCCCTTATACCATTTCATATTTTAATATATCAACCTAACAGAAACTATTCAGAGAAAACAACCGGTCTGCATCCAGCCTGCAGACCGGTACCCCATGGTTGTCGTCCATGTGGGTACGAACGACGCGGCAAGAGGCAACCCTGACCGTATTATGAGGGACTTTGAGGCTCTGGGGACCAGGCTGAAGGAGACGGGGGCGCAGGTGGTTTTTTCCTCTCTCCTTCCGGTGAGGGGGCGGGGACAGAGGCATGGGGCCTGCATTGGTGAGGTCAACCAGCGCTTACGCAGCTGGTGCCGCCGGGCAGGCCTTGGGTTCCTTGACAACGACCCATGCTTTCGGGAGGGGGGATTGCTGGGGCGGGATGGGCTTCATCTCTCCCCTAATGGCAAGCGTATCTTCTCTTCCAGGTTGGCTGATCTCGTACGGCGAGCTTTAAACTAGACTCGCCGGGGGAGGGGGCTGCAGGAAGACGAGGAGACGCCATCAGGGCAAGGGGTGCAAAGGTAAGTAACAGGGGTCCTGATGGTCTGGCTAATCAGGGGGTGGGGGGGCACACAGTCTTGCAAGGCCTTAAATGCCTGTACACCAATGCTCGTAGCATGGGGAACAAACAGGAGGAACTCGCCCTCAGAATAGCTAGTTCAAATCCAGATGTCGTAGGGTTAACAGAGACATGGTGGGACTCATCCCATGACTGGGCAGTTAACATTAGGGGCTATAGGCTGTACAGGCGGGATAGAGAAGGCAGAAAAGGCGGGGGG
>NW_005842726.1:368679-371897 GCF_000455745.1 Alligator sinensis | reverse complement strand
GGCCCCCCGCATGATCCGGGGACAACAGGGCAGACCCTACAGTGAGAGACTGCGGGACTTGAACCTATTCAGCCTCCACAAGAGAAGGCTGAGGGGGGACCTGGTGACCGTCTATAAACTCACTAGGGGGAACCAGAAGGGTTTGGGGGAGACGCTGTTTCCCCTAGCCCCTGCTGGCATAACAAGGAATAATGGGCACAAGTTGATGGAGAGGAGGTACAGATTGGACATCCGAAAAAACTACTTCACAGTTAGGGCGGCTAGGAGCTGGAACCAACTTCCAAGGGAGGTGGTGCTGGCCCCTACCCTGGGGAAACTATGAAACTATGAAACTATGAAACTGATAGGGAAGATCAATACCAGTCTCTGCACTTGTAGAAGTTTGGATTTTTAAAAAATCTCATTAAGCACAAAAGTCAATAGGAATTTAGAAGCGTCCCTATCTTATTTAAAGCACAACAAAGGCTGCATATACACATGGAAGTAATCCATAAGAATTCTCCCAGGTTTGTTTCCCTGGTAAAGACACTTACCCAGAGCCGTATACACAGACATTTGAATTCTGAGGTCCAGGAAGAGTAGAGAGCTTGTAGTGCTGACACTGTGCACTACAGAGTACTATGTACTATTCACAGTACTAAACCATGCAAGTTGATATAAAACGTCCATCCAACACCATGGCTCTTACCCACTGTAGAGTTAGTGAAAATTTTTATTTTGGTCTTGAAGCTAAACATTACTATGAATGATGCAAGTCTGACTATAAAAATATGCAGAAACAGCATATACAATCAAATATTACATGCTAAAAGCCTGAGCCTTTAAAAAGTACTTTAATGAACTGAGTATTTTAACAAAAGAGAATTACAACCAAGTGTTCTGGACTTACCCAATGCCAAAATTGCATCTTTTGCAAGTTAAAAAGCCCATTACTAGAGGTGCATTGATACATCGGTTCATAACATATTGGCACCAATAAAAGCAAAACTGACATGATCGGCAATCAGCTTTTTTTGCCTGATGTGGCTGATGTCATTGCATGCATGCGCACAGCCCAGCAGCTTGGAGAGCAGTGTCCGGCTGGTAAGTCTGTGAAGGAAAAGGGGTGGGGGGCAGATCAAGGCCCCCATGGTGAGGGAGGGAGTGGGGCTTGGGGCTGGAGCTTGGACAGAGGCAGGCACTGCCCAGCCGAGGCAGGGCAGAGCGTGGGATGGAGTCATGAGTGAGCCCTGGGGGAGGCAGAGAGGGGCAGCTGCCTCCTGGACCTGTGCATGGGGCGAGGACAGGCTGCCACTGAGAGCTGGGGCCAGGAATGGTGCCAGGCTCTTCCCAGCGGTGAGGTGGGGCTGGGCCTGTGTGTGGTGAGGACAGCAGCAGTACTGGGAGAGGGGACTACGGGGCTGTGGCCACCCCGGAATTTGTCATAGGCCCCCACAACACTGCCCTCCCAGCACCACTGCTGCCCACCCCAAGCTTAGCCCCACCCCCCACCAGGAAGAGCCTGGGGCCTCTCCTGGCCCTAGCTTGCAGCAGCAGCCCACCCTTGCCCCATGCACAGATGTGGGGAGCACATGCCTCTCCGTGCCTCTCCCGGGATGCGCCAGTAAACCAATTCATCCAGAAAATCCCTGGACGGGCTGCTTGTGGCTCTGTCCCCTGAACCGCCCTGCTCCGGCTGGACAGCACCTGCCTCTCCCCCAGCCCTACTCCCTCCCTCACCATGAGGGCCTTGATCTGTCGTCCCCCTCCAGCCCTTTCCACCCCCCCCACCCCCTCAAGACTTACCAGCCTGATGCTGCTCTCCAAGTAGGAACGAGATTGGTATTGGCTGATATGGCTCGTTAATAATTGGCCCCAAAAATCTTTATCTGTGCACTCCTACCCATTATTAAATTATATTGATGACTTAGGTATGATCCCTTTCATCTCACAAACTGTTGCCTACTTACGTTTTATGGTATGAACTCAATATTCTGTTTGAAAATCACTGTATTTATTTCTATATGGCTTGTTCATTTAATTGCTATTAAAAATACTGTCTTCACATGGCTCATCCTGTTTCTGAATATTTTATTTTTCCAGGATTGTTCTAGAATAGACTGGGCTTCAGCATGGGTTGCTCAAGTGCTAGTGATATTGCTTGCTTTAATAAGTGTAATTTACTGTGTGTACTCTTGAAGGTTGGCATTTTCTAACTGCTTGTAATGAATGGCAATAGATTTGCAGAAAGCTAGTTTTTTTCTTATATAAAAATCAATAAAGAACTTCAAAAATTTCAGCCTGGTACACAGTAAATCAGTTATGTTATACATCACTCAAAATATTTCAGAATAGGAATAGAGAGATGTTCAGCAGTGAGAGTAATACTGGGAACCACTGTACTACAGGACGACAAACTAGTAACACAAAAGAGTCTGCATATAAAATTCAGGAGGATGGCATCAGAATCAGAAGTAGCTCAAAAATAAATCAACTGCTGACTAGATAGCAAAATAATATAATAGTTGGGATGTCACCCAGCTTAATAATAAAAACAAAGAACACATATTAAGCTACCCGGTGTGCGGGAGGAATAAATTAGAAGATTAAACATGAGTCAAACTATGAAGAGCTAATGAAAAGATGATAATTTAAATGTCTAAAATTTTTTCGATGTTAAATAAAAGCACAGAGGTGCTTACAGTTTTACAATCTTTGTTCAGTTATACTACATTAGGTTATTGAGAGTGGGCTTGTCTCACTTTTTGGAATCAGCAAGCATCTTGGAATAAAGTTTTCAGATGAGGCAGTCTAAAACTATTCCTGTATGGCTTAAACCAGGGTCTCAAACTCATCTTATTTGTGTAGGGCTGGTATGTAAGCTGGATAGGGCCCACAGATTCCCCAACCCGAACCCCTTTTCCTTCCTTGCTCCCTTCCCCAGCATACCTGATCCAGCAGCCACTCCAGCTAGTCTGGGACCTACACTGCATGGGGTATGTGGACCTACATCCAGAGTAGCTGGAACGGGCTCCATGTGCAGCATAGTCCAGCTACAGTAGCTGCCACACTGCATGGTGTGGCCACCTGTAACCCCAGGATCCCCTGCACACAGCACCTACTCCAGGTGGGCTGGGGGATCCATACTGCAGATAGTGCTTGAAAGTGCCATGAGAAAAAGGCCATAGAATCTCTAAGATCTAACCACCAAATAGTAATAAAACCAGCAGATAAAGGAG
>NW_005842726.1:367790-368205 GCF_000455745.1 Alligator sinensis | reverse complement strand
CTATATACCAACATCCCACACCAGGATGGCATCCAAGCCTGCCTTACATATCTACAGGAACAAGATTACAACTCAGAATGCAGACACAAAGATATTACTGACCTTATATACTTCATCCTCACACACAACAATTTCACTTTTAATAATCAACACTTCCTCCAGATGATGGGAACAGCTATGGGCACTAAAATGGCCCCACAGTATGCCAACCTTTTTATGAGCCACCTGGAAGAAGACTTCCTCAAGAACTGCACCATCAAACCCTTGCTATACTTAAGATATATCGATGACATCATCATCATTTGGACTGAAAACCTACAATCTCTGATTGGGTTCCATCAGAAATTCAACAATCACCATCCCTCCATCCAACTTTCTCTAGAATACTCCAGCACCAGCATCTCCTTTTTAGACA
>NW_005842726.1:364225-367384 GCF_000455745.1 Alligator sinensis | reverse complement strand
TATGAACTCCACTTCATCAACCTCCTGGATACTAAAAATCATGGACTAAATACAGACATTGGATTTATGACACATTATAACCTGCCTGACATCTGACTCCCCAGGTATCTCTCCACTTTCATCCCCCTTCTCTCTCCCCGCCCCCCCTCTCCCCGCCTGCGTCTCACCCACTGACTCCTCAATCTACATTTTCACTGACTACCTGTCTTGTATGCATACCAGCCCAGCCGCTGGCTTCTTTACTTTTCATTCCATCCAGGAAGAGCGCACATCAACTGCTGAAACTTCCTTAGCCTGACGAAGGGTTTTTGAACCCGAAAGCTTGCTTAATAACTATTCTCCAACCATTAGGGTTGGTCTAATAAAAGATATCAGATTCACCCAAGGAACCTTGTCTGCTTTAGACCAACATGGCTACAGCCTACACCCCTGAAAGTGCCATGTGCAGAGAGGGTCTTGGAGTGGCTGGCACAAGTGCCATGTGCAGTGGCACAGTCCAGCTGGGGTGGCTGTTGCGCACAGCATGGCAGCTGCTTCAACTGGAACATGCAGCACATGATGCCTATCCAGCTCATTCTGGAAAATGTGCTGCACAGACAGCATGGGTATCCATCCAGTTGAAGTGGCCACCAGATCTGGTATGCTGGGGGGAGGTGAGGGAAGAGAAGGGGGTCTGTGGGTGGGATCCAGCCTGCAGACCTGCCCAATGGGTGCAAGTCATTCCCTGGGTGGGTCTGATCAGACCTAGGGGCAGCTGGTTAGGGACATGAAAAAACCCATATCCTACAGTTGATGTTGTTCTACCAGCAAAATTCCTGGGACAGACCATGCCTTGTTGGCAGTTTTCTGCTCTCTGGTAAAGCTTATACAGCTGTGGCAGGAAAAAAAAAGTCCAATGAGCTATATCCACAGTGGGGTTTGAGCTGCCTTAGTACTGCTGCTATGTGGTAGCAGCATGGTGGTTTATGACCTTGACATTTGGAAGGTGCTCTCTGTAAAAATAGGACAGGGGGGTTTTTTGGGGGTTTTTTTTTTTTTTTTGACAGCTAACAATCTTTAAATTTCTGCAAATTCTGATAGCACCATCAGGACTAAAAAATGCTTCACATGAACTGGGCTCAGCCCAGAGACCTGTGTCTAGCATATCTAGTATATAGAGTTTAAACTTTGGTCTATCATATTCTTTCTCCAAAAATGAGTTCAGGCTTTAAAGCCAATGAAAAGGAGCCAATGCAGTTAAAAGGATAAACAAGTCTCCTTTATGCAGTAGACAAATAGCATATGAAACATACAACAGTACAACATAATGCAGTCTCTTAGGATACTAATTTAGGTAATATTCATGTTTGCAGACTTGGAACTATTTTTCTCCAGGTTGTAAGGGAGGAAAAAAAAAAAAAAAAAAAGGAACCTACAAGGCCACCAGTTTAAATATTCTACCTACCCTGATACTCATCATCTCTAGTAATGACACACTTACTACAGATGTGTACTGGGAATGACAATCTTAACTTGATACACAACTAATCAATCACATATTTCTTTTCTCTTCTTTCCAAGAATTAGTAGAGGCCAGCAACTTCTCTCTCCCTGGTGCACTGAAATTTTGTACAATTGTGGTTTTTCTTTATGGACGGAAAGCTATGACTATGAGGAATTCACAGAACTGCATTCATCTTAAATAGTCTGGCATTATTATTTTTATTAGTGGTGAAGGAGAGGTTTGGTGGATGATAGGAGATTAGAGGGAGTGTGGACAGAACATGCGAGTATCTAATATTTGTGTTACAAACTGGTATTTTTATTAAGAGTACATGGGTTATTCAGACGTATACATATAACCCAAGATTTAAACTAAAAAAACCTAACATCTTTAAAATGAAGATGGTTTTGACTCCCCCCCTCTCTTTTAAACATTTTTAACTACATTTTTCCAAATTTACTATTATGTAAGTATAACACAAATCCCAAGGAAAAGTTTGCTATCAGCAGCCATGTTTTCTAGGCTGACCCATGTCTTAAGGCTGTCAGTTTTGCTACAATTTGTGTCAAGCGGCAAGCAAATAGTACTGCATGTTCATATTTCACCTTAAAAAGCAAAACCCCAAAGTATTTAGTACTGGTTAGGATGCTCTGCTCAAATACTGGTAGTTATCCATCATTTTTATTTGTTTGATTATCCAATGTTGGATTATAAACACTGCCACTTTGTGTCTACTACCATCAAAACTATTTGCAGTATGCAGAAGTGACATTTGTGGCACTACATATGGTCAAGTGAAATCCTATTCTCTGAGGAAGGAAAAGAAAGCAAAACAATACCAGACCCACGAGATCTGCTGAAATGTAAAATGTATTGTTCTATATCCTAATGCCAGCATTCTTTCAATGTAGATTTGCTTTTTGTAATTTCCTAAATTTAGTAGGGTTTTTTTTATTACATGGTAGCAGACTTATGCCCAGGTCAGTCTTCAAGAGAGTTAGATATTTAGTCCTCTGTACCTTCAGTTACTGGAATAGCTTATGGCAATGTCACCTATGTCACCCAGTACTAGAAAAGGACTCTTTACTAGTGAGTTTCACCTGTATTTGTTGACTGAAGAATGGCGAGACCCTGGTGAGGTACTTGTATATTGGGTTTTCTTCCTTTTCACTGGGAAAGCAAAAAAGTACATCCCTTTAAAAAGGCCCACTTCCCTACCAAATTTCACATTTCTGCTTCAAAGAATGAGAATGATCAACACAAGCTAAAAAAAAAAATATTTTTGCTTACCTCATTCTTAGAAATAACTGAACCATTTTGGCTGAAGCATTCTAGAAAAAAAGACAACCTTTCCAGGCCATCAAGCTGGCCTGGAAAATTTCAGCCCAAATGCCAAGTGTCAGGAGCCCTTATTCCCCAAGTACACACTTTCGGGGGCCTTAGGGAGCGGTTAAATTGATTCAAAGTGGCTGCTTGATGTAGCTAAATCAGGATGAGGGTCCAGTAGGGGTGCTGGGAGTCCAGACGGCTAGAAGGGATTGGGGTCTACAGGGGATTGGGGCAGGCAGGACAGGTGCAACCCATAAGTGGGGTGGGGGGCAGGCACACCCCATAGGTAGGGTAGAGGAGGCAGGCATGTCCCATGGGTAGGGTACCCCCAGTGAACCTACACCCCC
>NW_005842726.1:360864-364194 GCF_000455745.1 Alligator sinensis | reverse complement strand
CCCCGTCTCTCCCCACACTTACTTGCTTAGCTCCAGCAGCAGCAAATGCTGATAAAAGTGACTGCACTCGAAGTGGCTTGTGGGATGGGGTTGAGGTGACTGGCTGGTGTGGGGGAGGGAGATAGCAAAATACCGATGGGCTGATACCGATGGCCAATTTTTAATGAGCCATACTGGCTGATACTGATATGATTTTGATATGCAGCTGGGGTCCAGCTGTTAAGTCTGTTGCGGGGGGAAGGGGTGTGGGGGGAAGCATATTGAAGCCCCAGCAGTGAGGGAGAAAGTGGGGCTGGGGCAGGTGCTGCACAGCTGGTGTGGGCTGCAGGATGGATCCATGAGTGGTTCATCCAGGGGGCAGCTCCCACCGCTTCACGCCCCCCAGGAGGGCATGGGGAGCATGTGCCCCTGGATCTGCGCATGGGGCAAGGGTGGGCTGAAGCTGGGCTCCTCCTGGTGGGGGACTGGGCCAGGCTGTGCTTGGGGTGGGCAGTAGCAGCACTGGGAGGGGGTTAAAGCCACTAACAAGATCCACCCTAGCCACTGCTCCCAGCACTGCTGCCACCTGGCTCAAACGCAGCCTCAGCCCAGTCCTCCCCACCAGGAAGAGCCCAGCACCACTCCAACTTCAGCCCGCAGTGGCAGCCTGCCCTTATCCCATGCATAAATCAGGGGCACACACTCCCCACGCCCTCCTGGGGTGCATGCAGTGGTGGGAGCCACCCCTCCCCCCCAGACAGGCTGCTTGTGGATCCATCCCACGCCATGCCCTGGCTGAACAGTGCCTGCCCCTGCCCCAGCCCCACTCCCTACCTCAACACAGGGGCCTTGATCTCCCTGAACTCCTTACCTCACAACCGATTTACCAACCAGACCCGGCTGCTCTCCACACTGCCAGGCTGAGCTCCTGGTGTGCTGGGCTGTGGCTATGTGCATGCATGGGGCATTTTTTGGCAACATTATTGACCACATCAACCAAAGAAAGCCGACTGCCGATACTGTCCATTTTCCTTATATTGGTGCCAGTCCGATAAAGGTTTGTATTGGTGCCCATCTACAAAAAACAGCCCAGTGCAGGAGGAAGTAGGGTTAAAAAGAGCAGCCCCTGGGCTGGGGCCAGTGGCTGGGTTTTCCCAGTCCTGGGGCTGTGCAGGAAAAGTGGGCAGAAGTTTCATGTACTGGTTTGACCTAAACTGAATAAGTCTTATACTACATATAACCAGGTTCATCTTATACTGGGTTCTGCAATTTTTAGATCAGTCTGTGCGCATGGAACTTCTGAACAGTTACAGGTTTAACTGATTGCCAGTCACCGAGACCAAGCCTGTAAGTGTAAGGTCGGCACCGGGACGAGCTAAGTTTAAATCATGAGGCCATTTTGATTTAACCTCCCTGAATGTCTGTACTTAGCTTTTAAGTAGTGCTACCAGCCCTGCCTGTAAGAGTCCCACTTTGTATTAGTAAAGACAAGAAGTGATAAGAAAAGGCAACATATACATTCTGCTGCAAGCTAGCTTCAAATTGTCCTTGTCATTTTTTTCTGCAGTCTTTTTTGCATGTTGTTAAAACAGAATCCTATTTATAAGTTGAGTGTTCATTTCACTAATGACTGAATTGACCTTTCTGTTTAAATGTCAAAGGGCTTTATGTGAGAACTGAAACCTTTACCGTATCAATACCTTTTTTAAAATGGTATTAAGAGTACCAAATGCATAAATGTTTTGTTAAATTATATCTTAAAACCTAGCATTTATCTCAGATAACTAACAGATTTAAATTTAAGTTTTCCTAACTTAAATAGGGGAGCTTCAACTATTCTGAGACTGTACAAAAATGCAAGATTGGATCCACACAACTCAGTATGTACATTTGCATGCATAACCTGTGCAAAAATACTTCATTATATGGGAAGGTCAAGTTAAAGGTAAAGGTATGCACATGTAATATGACATTTAACTGGGTAAGTGTATAGTAAAAAACATCCACAAGTCAATAAATAAATAAAATAAAGTGTTCATACTGTCTCGTGCTCAATTAAAATATGGACCTCAATCTATTTTTTAAGCAGTTGGATACATAAGCTGCCACAATGAAGAAAAAAAAAAACACTTCAAAAATATTTTGTTATGTTTGATTAGTACTTCCTACATAGTTAGCCTTATTGTAAAAGAAACCAGAGTATTTGGATATTAAACTAAAATGGAATAAAAAAAAATTTAAAAACTTTGGAAACCTGACTTAACTCATAAACTTAATTTGCCTGAAACTCATTTTATACCTATTTTTTCATACTTACATATGTGTGTTTATTTACATATTCATATTTTCTATTTCCATATTTATGAATTGTTTGATTTAGCCCATTCAGAAGTTTTTACAAAGCATTTCTTCTGCATTGTATGATAATAGCATTAAAGATGGGTAAATATTTTGGGCAAAAATGTTGCTTTTCTGATTGTAACTTCCTTGCAGAAATGTTGCAGCTTTTTCCTTTTTTAAAAAGTAAGATGTTTGATTAATAATTTTTGCAAGTAATTTTTGCCTGTAGCTTGTTGCAAGCAGTAGTGTAATGGAAGGAGTGGGTGGGGAAGTAACCACAGCACCCTGGGCATTGGCTCTTAAGAGGGGAGAAGAGTGGGGGGAATGAAAACAGCCACTCTGCTGTCAGTAGGGCTGCTGTCAGCAACAACACAGCTGCTAGTACTGCCCTGCATGCCGCTGCTGTCCAAAGCACTCAAGCATCCATCTATGCTTTTTGTTGCAAGTATGTGATATGCAGATTGGAGCAGATCACATGGAATGTTTTCACTATATAAACTGGATTAATAGAAAAATTTTGCAATCAAGGTATGATTGTAAGCAGTCACAATAGTTCAACCGCAACCACTTTATTGAGAAAATATTTACTTAAAATTAAATATTTGGACAAGGGTTTTGACCGCTAAACTCATTTGCTGATTTTCTTGCAAAGCAAAAGGACCTAACAGGCCAAGCAAATAAACACATATTTTCAGTTAAAGGCTATAGTGAATAATTTCTGAATACCTGACTATATTTCAACAGATGTTTCAATATCTAATAACTTTACCACAACTACATTAAAGCAGAGGTTGCAGTAATTATAATCATCATAATCAAACATTTAATCCTTTTATATTTTATGATTAAGGATGGCTACAGTAAAACTCGCATAGTAACCCCTCAAGCATCATTTAAACACACAAGTTTTAAATTCGTTCTCTACGGATAAATTATGTTGCTATGTGGGGACTGTCATGCTTTTAAATGTTAAATGCCCAGAAGCCAAGTCCCAGTTAAAATATATATATA
>NW_005842726.1:355308-360852 GCF_000455745.1 Alligator sinensis | reverse complement strand
CACACACACACACACACACACACATGACAGTCCCCACACATTGGAATTCTCATTCTTTTTAGGAATAAAGCTAACTATATTGCCAAGAATAAAAGAGAGATGACCCATTATATCAGCAAACTTTTAGAACCCATTTATGCATTCAGCACTTCAGAAGTAAAATATTACTGTAGAACCAACTTTTAGTTACATTTAATTATTAATTCCCATAAAAGCAGAATGCTAGCTCAAGATGACCAAAAACATTTGGTTGGTGCTTGTTTAAAGGATAGGATGGGTGCTTCTGTAAAGATACGTTTAAGAATTGGGTCTTCTTCCAATATGGGTTGCAGTTGTTTGAAGATTTTCTGTATGGGTTTCAGGGAAGGATGGTACGTCATAACCAATGGTGTGCTATTCATGGGGATTTTCTCCTTGTACTGCAGCAAGTCTTCACGTGGTATCCAGGTGGCTCTTTCAAAAGTGTAATCTCTTTCTCTGGAGGAGTGTCCTTGTTGTGTGAAAGCCCTTTTGAAGTTTGCAGTGTTGCTATTGCAGGTGTTCTCAGTGCAAATTTGATGGTATTTGAAGGCTTAGCTGTAGATTACAGCTTTCTTGGTGTGTTTAGGGTGATTGCTGTTTCTGTGTAGATATGTATGCTATTCCATGGTTTCTTGTATATGGTGGTTTGTACTTTACCATTCTGGATATTGATCCTAGTGTCTAAGATGATGTTGGTGCTGGAGTATTTGACAGTTTGATGGAGTGGTGATGTTTATTGAATATGTGATGGAAATCAATCAGATTCTCAGTTCAAATGATGAAGATGTCATTATATACTTTAGGTATAGCATGGGTTTGATGGTGCAGTTCTTGAGGACTTCTTTCAGGTGGGCCATAAAAAGGTTGGCATTATAACCTGTTTACCATATGACACCCCCAAGTAACCTGTCTGCATTTTACTAGCTACATTCTATCACCAGTTATACAACCCCGCTACCTGACAATAGGTGTGAACCTATTATCTCCCATTCCCTCTGATCCTCACTGCCACCCATCTGCATTTTCACAAGCCTGCACTTTGCATGTTGGCTTCGATTCCACCCAGAAGAATACACAAACACCAGCAGCATAGGTGGAGGGAGAACACTTTTTGGGAGGCCTTAGTGTGTGCATGCATGTGCTTGTGCACCCCCCCCACCCCAGGTGGGAAAGTTTGTGGGGGGAAGGGACACTTTCCAGCCCCACACTGGCCCCAGCTGCCTCTGCGCACTGGGCCTGACCCCACACCACCTGGAGGGCCCAGACCCGGGGGCCGGAGCAGGGCCAGGTTTGGCCATGCCACCAGGCCGGAAAGGATGGAGCCCCCGGGACCCCTGCGCTTACCCCGACCCAAGTCATTGTTGCTTTCCAGCGGGGCATGGGAAGGGGGTGGCGGCTCCCGCTGCTGCACACATCCCGGGAGTGTATGGGGCACGTGCCCTCAGCCAGGCTGTCTTGCAGCTCTACCGTTGTCACTCGCTGAGGGGGGGGCAGTAAGCCCCATTAGCCCCTCCTTCCGCTGCCTATGACCAGCAGACTCTCCCCATGCTTGAAGAAGGTTCTTATCCATGAAAGCTTGCACAAAACAAGTTTTTCTAACTGTTTAGTTGGTCTAATAAAAAATATCACATCTACCCAAAGAACCTTGTCTGCCTATGTCCTTATATCAACATGACTACAACCAACAACCTTAAAGCATGCAGGTTTAACACACAGAGAATAAAAGCAGATTCAGATTGGGGGGGGGGGGGGGAAATGCTGAAGTCCTATGTACTCCTATACCTCCTCGCTTTGTTTGAAGTTGCTCAGAAAAACCTTAAAATATAGTTCTATATAATATTCACTAAGGTAATATTATTAAAATAAAGCAACAGAAAAAAAGTGATAATTCAGTACTCCATCAGGAGTTACTTGAGCTCTCCACATCAAATAAATACTGAGTTTAGTTTACTATATAGCATAATAAAAACAAAAAACCCCAAAACAAACATAACTGCTTGTCACAGATGAGGGCATTTGAGTATCCAAAAGATATTTAGGACAAATGTGTAAAATGATTAATGAAAATCTGAGCACACCGTCTCAATGCTGTTGGAGAGTAGCACACATACATCACTAACAATGATGATAAAAGAGAGTGGTCTAATAGTAAGAATGCCAATGGCTCAATGTCAAACAGTGAGCAAATTTAAAACAAACAACCCCCCCCAACAAAATAAAAGTATACTGACAAATGAGAGAAGCAGACAAACAGCCTTAGTAATACATAAATGACAAATGTTAAACTAGAAAAAAAAAACTGCAGTAACATTTGACTGAGCACAACTTTTCCGAACAAGCAGTATTTTTATTGAAATCTATTAAATGCACACCCATGATATCTACTGATACTGCATGACATTAGTAAAAAATACCGATTATAATTTCATAGTTAAAAATTTTTACTTTTGATAAGTCTACATTTATTTAAGTACTTAGACAACCATTTTCCGTTAGCAAACAGTAAACTTTTGACAAGGATTGCCTGCTCTTTCCTGAATTGGTGGGTTTATTGACTACATAAGCCCAATAAATTTCAAATTAGGTTTCTTACAAAATTATTCAGATTTTCAAACACTGACAATTAGGAACAATTTAACATGCTCCCCGTTTACTACCTTCCTGTGATCTCTCTCTTTAATAGGAAAAAAATCTCTTTTAGAATGGCAAAGTAAATAAGACCTCTGAGATCTACAACTCTACTCATTCTAATACTAGCAGTCAAAGTAATCTATTAAGGTTTCTTTCAGCCATAATAATATTGAGCTCCTTACCAATAACATATAGCTCTTTACCAATACTTAGTTCACTTAAAGAAATATTTTTCAACATCACTCAAATGACTTAAGAGTACAGCTATATTGCTTCCCTTTTCAATCTTGTATATTTATCATTTTTTTCAAATCAGAATCATGACCAAATTTATATTTAAAATAGGAAAGCTTCTCATAACAAAGTTCAGAAGCCCTTTTTGTGAAAATGATATAGGAACTGAAAGCTGTGTACAAGTGGTACAAAACAGCAACCTAACCTATTGTTATTAGCAGAGATTCAGGTTTTCCGTTTCCTGCAGAAAAGTGTGGATTTTCCCCTTTAAAGGAAAAAATTGGCGATTTCCCCCTTTGAAGGAGGGAAACATGGATTTTCCACTTTGAAGTGGGAAACAGCAGGTTTCCTCTTGAAGGCTAACAGCATTTCAGCCTGCAAGGCTTGGGACTCAGGGGAGTGGAGGGAGGGCAACTGGAAGCAGGTGGTGTGACGTGCATGTGCACACACATGGCCAGCAACACAGCCAGGCAAGGTGGTAGGAGCAGGTCTGGCAGCTGGATACAGGTAGGTCTATGGGACACAGGTGGTTGGAGAGCCAGGGCTTGGGGACTGCCTAGGGGTAAAGGAGTGTATGGAGCAGAGGGTGTGTGTGTGTGTGTGTGTGTGTGTGTGCGTGCGCGCGCATATTGTGGGGGGTTAGGGGGATGTCATGTGCCCCTCCTGATTGGTGCCAATGACATGGGGCTGCAGCCCAGGCAGCAGCAGTGGGGGTGGCAGTGAAAAATTGTGTCCCCCTCCCCACCCCATCAATACTTAAGCATAGTTTATGGTTGGAGGGAAGCTGAAACCAGGAAAGATACAATCTTTCAAACTGACATTTCTAGATCAGTGAGCCTTCCAAGACAGAAATGATCTTCCTGAAGGTTTTTTTTTGTGCTCAAGGATGTATAACAATGTTGGATTTTCTTTGGAGAGGTTATATTGCTACAGCAGGCTACTGAAGAAAGAGTGAATGTCACCACTACTTGAACTTCTGCCCCTGCTCAGGCCTGTAGGTGAGGGGAAAGTAACCTCTAGTTAAGATAGGCAGACCAGGTGCTCTGTTTGTAGCTGTGGTGTAGGAAAGGACAAGCAAGAAGGGGACACCAAGGATAAACTTTCAGTCCTTCCTTCACTTTTTCTGAAAGGAAAATGCTTTTGTTTTCCCCTGTTCTATATTGTTCCATACCTGCACTGAGGCCTGGCAGAAAAGTGCCTTGGCAGAAAGGCACTGAAACATCTGCTTCCACAGAGTAGAAAACAATTTAAAGAAGCTTTCTTGCATGCTGGGGGATGAAAGGCTGAAAACCCTTGCATCTACATTAGCTTGAAAAATAAAGAAAAAACCCCTCACTCATTCACCCATGCCGCTGGCAATGATTCTTTTGTTAAATGATCCATAAAATAAAAGGAAATTCATGCAATCTGATATTATTCCAGATTATCAACTTTTTACTGGTGGGATTATAATGCCTGCAGAATAGGAACTGTATTTTTTTTAGATTATGTAAAGCATAAAAACAAAAATAGTTGGAGAAAATTTTCTTCTGGAGAAGAACACACTGAATGAAGATAAGTACGAGTAAATATGTTCTCTTGTTTACTGGCTGAGCTACTGCTCCTGGTCTTTTACAATTGTAGAATTAAAATCAGTTTTGCTTTTTACAAAATCATTAATTACTGCTTGTTTTTCATTTCATTTTTTGCTTTTACAGAATCCATCAAGTTCTTTGTTTTCATAAAATCCTATTTTACTTATATAAGAGTGTCACGGCACGGAGTCCTGCGGGATGGCCGTGATCTCCCCAAGGCCCCCTTCCCATGCCAAGTTGGCCCAAAGGGCACCCTCACTTCTCGCCCGCCCCGTCTTTGATGGAGAATAAATGTATGGGAGGCTGCCTTATGTCCTCTTGGACGTGGTTTGTTATAATACCTGACCCCGCAGACTCCCGGACCCCTTGTGGGTCCCGCTCTGCAATAGGTGCTTCCCGGGCACTCGTGGGTCCCGCTCTACAATGGGTGCTTCCCGGGCCCCCTAGCCTCATGGGCCATGCGTGGCTCCAACCACCCCTTTACCACGCCCCAAGCCTCACAGATGGAATTGACATTGTTTGGTCCGGGCCTTGTTATAATCTGGCCCCCTTGTCCTCTCTGGGCCCCCCCCCTTCCCTGGGGCTCCTCAAGTGCTGCCTCCTTCCCTGGGGCTCACCACACCCACACTGGGGCTTCTCATCAACGCCCCCTCTCTGGGGCTTCTCAACTGCCCCTTTCTGGGGCTGGGGTCAGTGCACCCTGAATGCTGCGCCCTTGCTGGCACTGGGGTCCCCACACTGCTGTGGGTCCCCTATGAAGCCTCCTCCAATCCCTAACAGCCTCACCCAAACCACTGGTGGGTAAGTAGCAACACAACACAAGCCCCTGGGCTGTAACAAATTAAAGCCGTCTGGCTACAACATCATTCAAGCCTATCAGGGAATACTCCATCCCTCAGCTGTGTTAGATACTTCTCCTGCAGTCAGGCTTCTCCTCTCTTCCCCGAAAGAGCTCCTTCACCCTTGGCTGCTGGCAGGGATCTCCCTCTGACCTCAGCCCCTAGGGTTTATAAGGGAGCCAGGCCCTGCCCCTTTCAGTCAGCTGACCTCCTCTGGTTGCCCTGGCAAGCAGCAGCTGAGCAGC
>NW_005842726.1:347488-355282 GCF_000455745.1 Alligator sinensis | reverse complement strand
TCCCTTCTTTAGGAGTAGGGCACCTCAGTGCTCTGCAACAAACAGTCTAAGCTAAAACTTATAGTATAGGTCAATAGGTTAAAATTGTTTTTGTATGAATGTGGTATGTGCGTGCCAGGCAAGAAAAAAAAATATGAACAGATAAGATAAGGAAGTGTCACACCTGCAGAAATAGCCGAGGATACAAGTAAATAAATCCAAGTTAAGAAACCCACCCAAACAACTCAACTGCAACTGATGTTATTCCATAGACATAAGCAACATGGAACATCTCAGAGTGGATTGATTAAAATAATTGATTTAAACTCTGATTTAAAATAAAGTTTCCCACTGATCCTTCTTCACATTTCTTAAACAATGGTGCAAATCTGATCACTAAAACATGTTAATTTACAACTCAATACAGCATTTTACAACATCTGTCTTTAAATTCTTTTTTTTTAAGTTTTCAAATTAATTCTAACAGACAAGTCATCACAACACTAAACGTACACTGGCCTTAAACCATCTACAACTAGATCTCATCTTCCCCAATCCCACTGTCATTTTTATTCATAGGCTGAAACAAAAATACAAGTTTTCCTGCTTTTTCAACTCCCAGTCAATTTCTTAGCTTTGAATGAATAATACCAAACAATGAAAATATTCTCTCTGTGCCTGCAGAGGAAGCTACTGCTGTGAAACGTTGGCTTAGCAACTGAAGGAACTCAGTTTCAAGGTGGCTGGCTAATGATTTCCACCAACTCAGGGGGGTGACTTTGTTCAAAATATCATCAGTAAACATGTACTGTTTAAATGGTTCCCCTCCAGCCCTGAAATTTATTATGACTGGCATAACTGAAGAGTGTTTTTGAGATGCTCACACCATGGCAGGATCATCTCCTTCAGAAGTTAGGCATCTACCTTTATATCTGGGGTTGTGAATGTTCTAAAAATGAGGTGGAGTTAGTGCTTGATCCATTCACTTCTTTATTGCCTGCAGTTGAACTTTCTGGTTAGATATTTCTTTCTTCAATGTCTTTTGAAGTGCCTTCCAAATTTTGACAGCATCAGCAATGCAGCAACAATCTCTCTCAAGTTTATTTAAGGCTATGGATATAGATGCTTCAGTATACTGAGCATATCCTCTACATTCCTCTTTAATCCAATGTTAGATACTTTGGATGAGATACTTCTCTCTATTTTATCATGGTTTTCTTCACAAATTTTTATGAGAATAGGCCAATTCTTAAAAAACTGTTCAAAACAATCAACCACAGAACTACACTGAACATCTTGAGGGAGAATTAGTTTGGATTCTCTTGCTCTCTTCAGTGAAGCTGAAGCAAAATGGTTGTTATGGAAGTATTTTGCATCTTTAACAACATTTTCTCTTATTCCTGGAGAAGTACTTAAAGTCTTTGGCTAAAAGATGCATTAAATGGGCACTGCAGCCATATGTTATTAAGGAGCATCCTTCTGTTTCTTCTAAGTATCTTCTCATCTTTGCCATGTTTGCAGCATTGTCTGTGACAAAACAGTTGAATTTTTGTTCAGTTTATTACAGCTTTCACTGCCACTTCAAGTATCCTGCTGTGTGGGCATTTTCCAGTATATCTATTGTTTCTGAAAGATATGCAACCCCATTTTCTGTTGTCACAGGCACATATTATTGGATCATTGTGTCCACTGCTCCACCCATCAAGACTTAAACTGGCAAATTTCCCCTCAGTATTTCTTGCACACTATTCAAGTTCCTTCTTATACACTGTATCTAGCAACCTTCCACCAATGTCTGCTCTACCAGGTAGGGTGTAGCCTGGTTGTAAGGACTCAGCCATGGCAATGAAATGTTTATTGTTAACAATGCAAACAAAATGGGTGGATTAAATGAACCAAGCAATCTTTTCATCTATGGTGCCTTGTTGGTATTTGCTGGTCCTTAGTGCAAACCTATCATCCATGGTGGTGGTTTTACTGGATGATTGAATCTTTTGCTTGCTACTGATACTTTGTTGTCTGAAATACGTTTAAGTTGCAGCGTTGCTGCTGAAAGTACCAACTGATGACTCTGAAGTTGTTGCAGATAGGCAGTTAAAGTCTCTAATGCTTAAATGGGATCCTGAAACAAAGTAATTTTTGAATAGTCATTCTTCTCAGTTCTTCTCACTATTATTCAGTTAATCATTTACTTTTTTTTTTTTTTAAAGCAACAATGCAGATCCAATTCCAAATTACCAAAAAAGCTAAGATTAAATGCACTCTTAAGTACAGTCAATTTTGGAGTACATCCCATTGAATTCACTGGCACTTCTCATTCTATACTTGTTTTCTCAAAAATCAGATTCCCTTGGGAAAGCTGAGTTATGCTGAAGTAAAATAGGGAATAGATGCCAGCATGCTCTGGGGCCATGATGTTCCAAAATAAGGGGCATGTATTATGTCATATAAAACAAGAAAATGACACCCAGTGGCAACTGGCAACTCTAGATTTCTTACTGCAGCCTTGTATACCGTAAGTTTGGGTGACAGATTCTAAACCTAGTTAACTAATTTAAACAAGCCATAAGGATTAGCTAAGCTAAACTTTCTTTCTAGCAACACCCAACATAGCAAACAGCTTATGAGTTTACTTGTTAAATCACACTTATACTAAAGAGGCATAGAAAGTCTTGAAGAATGATGCACTGCAAAGTGAATTATTTAATTTACTAGCCAGTTGATCTACACTGTTCTTCAGACATATCCACATCATTTTCTCCCAATAAGCAGTTTTCATTATGAAGTTTCATTGTTGCAACTAGGCCCTGCATCTCCTTCTTGCACTTACACTTGACAACATGATTGCGTACAACATGATTACACTCTTAAAAATGTCCAAGGTCTGAGGAAACAGGAGTCTTTCCCTGCTGCTCCACTCCTCCTGGAAATGAGAGGAATGGAGCAGTCACTGCTCCCTATGCCTTCCCCAGACCAGGATAATTTGGTCTGGGGGAGGCAGGAGGAACATGGGGAGGGGGCAATTGGTGGCTGAATGCTTGTACTGCTCCCTTTCCCAGAAATATTTCTAGTGGTGGAAATTTCTCAGATTTTTTTACCGGAGGAAATTAATACTTGATCATGGCCAGTCTGTAGAAGGTATTAGATTCTGCTCAATGGGAGAATAAATAATACATTTTATAAGATCACAGAACAGTAGGGGGGAAAGAATCCCCTAGTCCAATCCCCTGCTCAAGGCAGAATCATCCCCGAGTAAATGATTCTAATTAAGTGTTCATGTAGTCTGCTCATAATGACAGAGCAATTAACGAGAACATTTCCTCTGCAGCAATTTACAAGTATTGCTCCTTGTCTTGTCCCCCCCCAGCAACAAAGAATAGTTTATCTCATCTGTCATACAACCACCCAGTCTTCAGACAACACTCCATCTCATTTGCTACAAAAGTAAAGTTATGTTAGGCCTGTCAGAGCTTTATGTGAATGACTAAAGTGTTCTGGATACCCACGGTAGCGTTGCATCCCATTTGGAGATAGTTACTATACAGTACAGGAGAGAGTTTTCTAGAGCAGACTGAGAGCCCACTAAGCTCTTCGGAGTCTGTATTCAAACAAACAACTTGTGAAAGCCAACCAGAGTTGCTTCTCCCCCTTCTCCTTAGTTATGTGTTAATGCCACATATACTTAGGTCTGCTTTTCAGAGCCACAAGCCAATGTAAACGGCACCAGAAAAAGTAATTTACAAGAACTACAAGATTTCTACTTAGAGGAAATTCCCGTATTTAACACAATTCTTTGCACTCTAGTCACCTAATCCTAAGCTTGTAACAGCAGGAAGCGCTATGGTTATGATTGAGAACTACAGAGCTCTCCAAGTATTCTTAAAATACTTTATAAAATGCTTAAATGTACTGGTAATCTTTGTTTCTGGATCAAACCACAATTTTTTCTTCTAACAGACACACTAGAAGTTCACATTCTGGTTGAACAAATAAGAGATCAACTTTGACTGCGATTGCTTCCTTAAGTTTATTTAGATAACAAACATACTGTGTCCAAATTCATAGCATCTGATAAATTAAGGTAGTTGTAAAGCAGTTTCTACCAACTTCAGTCTCTACCCTCCCCCGAGCATCTGGTCTCCAAAGAACCATGATACACAGCCACAACAAGCTGCATGTGGCCTGCATGTGTATGTTCTTTGTACCTTACGTTGCACCAATCTTTTTAGCTTTTATGCAGGTGATTTTGCCCCACTCTAATTGTCAAACAGTCCTTGAACACGCTGAACTGTGTAACAGCACCAAGCAAACGCCTACAAATCTTTCCAAGTTCTACATAATACCAGAAGATCTGGGGTTCCTTTAAAGCACTGTACTCTCAAGTCCTAATAGGTGATTGATTATCTGAGAAGCAAGTGTTCAAACATACAATATTGACTTCCATTTTCTTAAATCACTCCTATAGCCCTTAAATGTAAAACTATTTGATGAATAGGTAGAATGTTGGCTCTCTTTGCTAGAATTCCTCCAGTATTTTAATCTACAACCATACTGATACCTTTCTGAGGGCATTCCATCTATACACATATAATTAGAGACCTACTTATTTCACAGTTTCGTTTATTTTGTGAAAACCCAAAATCCAGGATTGTCCATGAAACAACAAAAATCAATAGAAATAGAATACTGGCTATTCTATGTTTTTATTCTAGGGGACGGGAAGGCGCTAGCTAGCAGGGTGGTATAAAAAAAAAAAAAAAAAAAAAAAAAAAGGCAGCTGCTCCTTTGTCCTTCCTCCTCCCACCAGGGCCTCTTGGCCAATCAGCATTGAGGGGTAGGGCTGCCGTGAAATGACCGCAGAACTAGAACTTTGCCACAATGAACTCTCAAAAATTGGCAAGTCCTCTGTGATTTAGGTAAACCCCTACATATAGTAAATGTCTTTCTTTTCTCCATTTGGCATTAGAATTGTTCAAGTGTCCATAGTATGAGCCAAACTGATCAAAAAAATAACACTTTTAATTAAGAATCAACTACAATGGTACATTTGAATATTATACAAGGCAGAAATCTAGATTTTTTTCACCACATGCATAAAGCAGCTAGTAATAAGGCTGTCATACATCTTTTTTTCTTCACTTCACTTTCCTCCCCACCCCAACCACAAAACCAGTCAATCACTATTAATGATGCAAGGTTCTTGATCTGTTCTTTCTGCAGCTGTTTTATCATCCGATTTGACTCATTTCACTCAGCATAATTACAGCAGTTGTTTATAAAAGTCTTGAATATTCCTAGTACATGTCCGCTTGTTTTCAGGAAAATATTTGTCTGACCCAGACTGCTTTTGTTTGCATTTGGAATCTAACTGCAGGCTTGTGTCAAGCAAGGTTATTAAAATATATTCAAATTCAGGGTTTCAGAAAGGGCTGTACTGAATAGCAAACGAAATACTTGCAGGATATTGGTGAACTATTGGCCAGCTAGTCAATTTACTGTTACAGAAAGTAACAAATGGTAAGAAAGAAATATATTTGATCACACGTACAAAGGTACCAGATGCATAGAATGAGATATGCATAGGGTATACAGGCTACTCTCTTATTCCAAAGGATTTTGGAAAGAACAGTTATAAACAAAATGCACCTCTTAAGTGACAGCATCTATAGCTTCTTGAATCTTCAGCAGCAGGGCAGATTATCTGTTTTGCAATGCTAATGATACAGCAGCTTTATAAAAAACCGAACATGTATTTACATATGCTACTGCTGCATACAATTTCTTTAGGAAAGCTTTTTACTTGCACCCCATACTGATTGCCTCATTGTTATTGTAGCCAACACTATTGTGAAAAATATCACATGCATCTTACTTCCCCAAACATGGGACCAAGTGTTCAAGAATAAGAGCCTATGTGTACCTATATTACTTTATAACCAGTACCAACACACACAAATTTGCAAACAAATATGGGTCCAATTATTAAGAATGCCTGTTGGTATGGAACTGGTTCTGTATCCTGACAAGCAGCATGCATTCAAGATGTGGGGTTTTACATATGATATAGCCCAGAGAATTGAGGAGTTAAAGTTAACTGTATTAGGAAGACGGTCAATCTGTTTACTGTTTTTTAAAAAGATTTTATACTGTGCTTGAACTGCCTCATTCATAGACAAATTGATTTTATAATAAATATCTTAGTACAAAATGCTGTAGCAAGGGTTCAGAACACTGGCAATCCTGGAAAAGGGGCCCACAAGACACTTTGCAGGCACTTATAAAATATTCCAAATTAAGTGCTTTTGCAACAAATTAAAAGCATGATTCACTAAGAAAAAGTCTAATTTGGAAAGTTCGTAACATTCAGTTTGTTGTTATAAGTTATACAAGCAAGTGTGCCTGTTTTTAGGGTAATGTGTTCGTCCCCCTCCATTCAAGAAAATACCTCAGAAATAGTGCTGTTGATGAAAAAACTGTTCACTAGCAACACAATCCCCGAGTTTAATAAAAGGTACTGCAGTGTCCAATAAAGCTAATGGGATAACCCTTAAGGTGCCTGAGAGAGAGGAGACACCTTCTCGTTAGCTTCCTTTGCACGAAGAAAAAACTTGAAGAAAGAGAAGCTGTATTGGTAGCAGCAGACTAATTGCAGCAACTTGAAAAGAAGCAGGAACTCTCTCTCTACACATGCACACTCACCGCATCCTTTTACATATGGCACGAACTTGTCAAGTTTCTGCAAATACTGTTTTATCCCAAATAGGAAGTAAGAAAAAGTGATTTAACAAATAAAACCTGTTATTCAAGCAACAATACAGAGCAGCAAGTAGTAGAATCAAAATAAAAGAACTAAATTTGATCATCTCAAACCATGGTTTGTCTGTCCCCCATGATGTACTTTTATCTTCAATATCAGTCATAATGACTCAGATTAGCTTCATTACCTGAACCATGAAGAAAACAACTAGAGCATAAAATGTACAAAGTCTTTTGGGCAAAGAAATGTAAAACCATGTCTACCAAATTAAGTAAAATAATTACATGTCGCTGTTATTTGGTTTGAAAAAAAGAAGCATGGTGAAAATGACTCAAAAAGCACCAAATCTTTGAATAAAGATTGCAGGAGCTTAAAAAACAGAAAAAATAAAATGAAGACGAGAAATTTAGAGGATTAAGGAATGTCTGTTGGCATAAAACTAATAAACATTGTGGTTTGGTATCTACTTCCCTGACAATCACTGTGTTGAATAAAATCTAATGCTATCAAACACAGAGAGAGGTCCCACTGGAAGCCAATACTACAAAATACATCTCTGGAACTAAGACTTCCAGCATTAAAAATCTCCAAGGAAACATGGTTTTAAACAAATCCAGACCCAATATTAGTCCAAGTAGGCGACGGGGAGGAAATGACTACTGTTAATCTTTAGGCAGGGGGGAGGAAAAGGGTTAAGCACCTTTATGTACCATTAATACTTAGGGTTCTTACCAAGATAAAAAAAACACATTCTGTACATTGTGAGACATTAGGTTTTCAAAATGCTTGATGCATGGAAAGGAAGAAAATTAGCCATCAGGAACCCCTTAGAAACGTTCAGAATAATTTTTTTCATTGTGTTCCAAACTAATTGTTTTGCTATTTTTGTATACCTGAATTTTCATGTATAAGTTCTCTTTTTATAGTATGCAAGCAGTTGTTGTAGTATTTACAGGAATATATGTACATTGTATGCTAGGGCTGAACACATTTGAAAGATAAATAGTGCTTCAATGCAAAGAGAAATACTTACAAAAAAACCCCATTTCCTGGCACCT
>NW_005842726.1:346666-347478 GCF_000455745.1 Alligator sinensis | reverse complement strand
GGTACCACAAAAGCCACAAGAGTTCAGTCTTTCCCTCCATTCAGATTACAGGAAAAATTAACAACCCCCTGCCCCCCCCCCCCCCCCAAAAAAAAAACCCCTAAAAAACCCAACCAAAAACCAAAGGGAAGGGCAACTTACGTTACAGCATTGAAAAACAGTTGCTTTACTATATAAAAAGCAATTCAAGAATAACTTGGTCCATTTCAAAGGGACCATATGCAATGCATAAAGTTCAATATGTGCTTAAGCCACAGCAGATTCAGGGCCTAAAATTTTAGAAGACGCATGGTTCAATTCTAATATAAAAACCTTTGTCTATCTGTCACACTTTATTCGCACTCTGATTGGCTGACAAATAGCCGAAGTACAAAGAAGCATTCAGACAGGTGGCATGATGGCAGGGACACATGGGCCTCACTCTGCCACACAGCATGCTCGCTGGAGGTAATGGCAAGAGAGCAGTCTGAACAGAGGGCAAGGCCAGCAGTGCTGGCCTCGCCCCTCCTGCCCTGCTCCCTGCACGTGGTGATGGAGTGGAGGGGGAGGGCAAGGCCACCAGAGCTGGCCTGGCTCCCCCCAGCTCCTTGGAGGTGATGGCAGCACGGTGGGTGGGGGAGAACAGGGTAGGGACACTGCAGGGAGGTGAGGCCACTGGTGCTGGCCTTGGCCCACCCCTCCCCCCTTCCATGGTCACTGCCTGCAGGGCCAACCCAGAAGCAGTGAAGGGAGGAGAGGGTAAAGGAGCAGGCGTGCCATGATGATGGCGGGGGAAGGGGAGCAGTGGGCCCAGGCCCGACACTGAGGGGGGG
>NW_005842726.1:337307-346473 GCF_000455745.1 Alligator sinensis | reverse complement strand
AGGGGGAGGGAAAGCAGACCTAGATGGGGGGTGGGCACAGGGCTCCATCCCTGCCCATTCCCCACCTCCCCTGTCATTCTTGACGGGCAATTGGCTAGTATGTATATTTGAATCACGCTTCTGGATTATAAAGCTTTGCATCTGTAACACTGGCTTTTTGTCAAAGTGAAAATTGAACTTAAAAAAAAAAAATGTTGATCTTTGAAAAGAATTAAAGCTGGCAAGGAGTTTACACACAACATTTAAAACTTCAATTTAAATAGCACTTATTTTAGGGTGATGATTGTATAATCACATAAAACACAACTACACAATTGAAACATACATAGGAGGAAGGGCAGTCCATAGCAAGATATTTAACTTACTGAGATACAGAATATATGGATTTGATTTCTTGCAGTATTCCTGCAGAATGGGTCACCTTTGACAAGCGACTTCAGCTCTCCCTGCCTATATGGGATAATACTTCCTTTTACCCACCCTCCATTTCACCTCTTTTGTTTAAAAGACTGTGAAGGCAGGGACCATTTTACTATGCACAGGTATAGTTTCAAACACAATATGGCCTCAGTCTCAATTGGGGGTGCTGATACTTTGTGCATTTAATGTGTATTCATCTAAGTGCAAGATTGCATGTTTTTGACAGAAAGAAATAATGCAAAAAACAAATGCTCCATTTCTTCTGAATCATAAAAAACACATTTGATGTTAGATTAAGTCACTTTATTAGATGGACATTTTTAAGTACTTGTGGCATGCTGTTTCTAATACTAAGTCCTCACTTGCAGAAGTCCTTTCTTAGATGTTTTACCAGAATTTGGTGGCACAACTTAAAGTTCATTTGTTCTACTGAATGCTAAAGAAACAAAGTTAACTTTTTCAGGCAGCACTTAAAAAGTCTTGTAAAGGTAGTAACTGGGCAAATTTACAGGTATTAGTGTCGCTACCATTTTCTTTGCACTTAACTAGCAACATATAGCACCAACAATTTAGTAATGGTCACCATATTTTTATGTAACTAGCTACAAATATTGGTGTATACACCAGTATGTCTTCATCTGACTGGCCCCAAACTGGGCAGGGGTAAAGCAGCTGGAGAAGGGAAAAGCAAGCAAAATACTGCCTATAGCTAGATAGGCACTTTTATGAGTCATTAAACTAATTTTTTCCTCAGGCCACCATTGTCTTCATTTATACACCAATAAAATGTGCGATACCATGTTTATACAATTATCACAATTCTTGTATAAGGGATAAGACTAAGAGAGAGGGAAAGATATAGGCTTTTCTGGTAAGAAAGCATTGAAGTACAAAATTTAAGTGCACAGTCATGCTTGACTTTTTATCCTGAATTGTATTCATTTCTTTCCCTTCAAATTACACCAAAGAACCAAAAAGTCTCTCTCAGAATTCCTAAATACAGTGCATACAATTCAAATCTAAAAAACAGCAAGAGACACAGATTATTGAGTACTTGTTTTTCTGTCAAGTTCAATATTTTTGTTTCTAAGAGATGTGACAGAGTCTTCACTGAACATAAATCCATTACGTTACCACAGAAGAATTAGTCCAAGTCTGAAACAGCAGGCTGGGCCCACTGAAACAAGAACTTAAAGTGACTTAATGTGATTAGGAAACACTAGTTCTGAAAATACATATATTCGATTCATACGATTTGCTTAACTACATAACAGTTTAGTTTGAATTCTGGTACATTTTTGTTATATTTGGACATGTATTTGTGGCAACATTGTTATCCCCTACCAAATGCAATTCTTCACTTTTGAACGGCTACTACCATTCCACCTTTAAAAAATATTTTGGGGAAATATTAAGTGTAATATTTGTACTGTTCAAGAAAAGAAAACTGTTCCTGTTAGATATTTTTTTTAAGTTACTAGCAAACTCCCCATCATGAATGACTGCGGGGGGGGGGGGGGGGGGGGCCCGCGGGGGGGGGGGGGGGCCCCCACAGGGAGGGAGCGCCATGACCCAGTGCCGCCACCGATCTGCCTCCAACCCCGCGTAGTCTGAGTTAATGATTCCCTGGACCAGACAGAAGTTTACTGTTGGTTCCAGCAGGGAGGGGAATCAGCTGCTAGCTGTAAGCCTGTAACCAGTTTCCCCAAGCAACAACCCCTGAGAGCCTGTGCTATTTTCAGAATGGGAGGGAGGAAAAGGAAGCAGAGGGAGTTATTTTCTAGGGGTTCTAGGGGCTCCCCAGCTGTGCTAGAGGTTGGGGTGGGTGAGTTGAAGCCCCCCACCCCACTCTCCAGCACCCACTGAACTCCCTTCCCCAACCAAAATCTGTCTGCTCCCATTCACTCCTTCCACGTTGAAAACAGTGACAGGCTAGGAGGCAGTGTAGACTTAAGTTACAGAAGATGCTCTGTTTTGAAGTGTCTTCATCTGACCACTCATGCAATGAGGGTTCAGATGTTTGCTCAATTGGCCATTTTTGAAGCTGTTGGCAGCCATGCATTTGTGTTTGGTCATGGCTATAGACTGCTTTGTGTGGCCAGATCAGGCAAAAAATTGTCATTTCTGTCTGTGCCTTAACCATTGTTAATTAATTGGTAAAGGAATCAGAAGATAATCCATTCCTTGATATTTTCAAGTCAAAACTGGATCTCTCTCTTGAAGATGCACTTTAGCCCAATACAAATTATTGAACTTAACACAGAGATAATAGTGAAATGTAATATACAGGAAGTCAGACATAATGATCTAACAGTTTCTTCCGGTCTTAAGTAACTGAAGACTCGTATTTACTTACTTATACACTGTATGTAGACAATTGCTACATACTCAATTTTATATACAAATACATAAAATATATGAATGCTGAGGTAGACATTGTTTAGTCAAATAAAGAGTTAGAAAGCAAGGTATACTTTTGAAATACTGTGATGTCTACATTAATAATTTCATGTAACATACACCAGTACTATAAGCATGATTATTTCAAATATTATCTCACTGAGAAAGATTACTCTTATGTATGTTTTGGTGAATGCTCCCATTTTCTGAATTTATAAACACAGTTCGCCTTTTATGAAATATTGTTAGGGATAAAAATATCTTTGTGAACATACACTTATAAAATTAAATTATAATGAGCTAACAGCTTTATGTTAGTCAAAGTAGAAATGTGCTATTACAAAGTCCTATTTTGGGGGTTTAGTATCTTGGCAGGTTGAAATAGATAAGCAAGGATTATGAGTCCAGAGACTGAAGTTTTTAAAAATCAAGCAAGCATGCTTTAAAATTTGCCAAGCTTATTATAATAATAGAGTTGTCAAAAAGAGTTTAGCTGGATTCACTGTTTTGACTACTTTGTTGTGAAAGGAATGATATTATGGAGTTTATTACAGTAGTGCATTCAAGGATCCCAGTCAGAACTGTGGCTGCATTGTACTACACAAAAGAAAGAATTGGCCCCAACTGCAGGGAACCCGATGTCTTAGATCAAGTTGGTGAAGACATTTTAGTATCCTTCATACTGGAACAGCAGACTACAATATAGACCCAATATCCTTGTTTTACTGTACACACCTATTATGTTTATCATTACAACAAACAAATGTGATTTGTTTTTTCTTCTAGGAAACTGCATGCCAAGATGAAAAAACAAAGTTAAAAAAAAAAGAAAGCATTTATGCAGCCAGCTGTGCCAAAACTTTAAATGATGGTTTATAGCTCTACTGCATAATGCCCAAGACATACAACCAAATAAATTAAAATCTGTGAACTCCTCCCTTGCCTCTTCTCATTATCCAACTAGTAAACAGCAACAGGGAAACATGCTTTTCCTTCTTAAAAGTTTTATTTCATGCACTTACAAAAGTTACTTTATGAGATGAACAGACAAAGGGAAAAAAAAAATCAATAACGATTATAAGGAAGGCATTCAGTTTGCAGGAGAGTAAGAAGTCAACATAAGAATAACTGCAATGAGGTATATTTTAAATAGTTATACACACACACACACACACACTTGATAATTTATTCTTTATGGTAACGTATGGCTGTTGTGCATTTTAATCCAAGCAAAAAGGTACAACTGAAATCATAATACAACTGATGTACAGTTCATCAATTCACTAATGCACTGATGTGCATTTGTAAAACACTGAATTATATATTGATTATAAATAAGTGGTTCAAGTAATCTTATGGAAATCCTTGCAAATCAAATCAGCCACCACTGCCTTAGGGTGGTGTTCAATCCTTTGCCTCTGTAGGCCAGATGAGTAGCATGGGGTCTGTGTGCAGGCTGGACCAAGCCCTGCATTGCAGAGTTGGGCTCCAGAGGTTCAGCACTGCCCCCTCCTAGCATCCCACACTGGGATTGGGCCCCAAGGCCCAGCATGGCCAGTGTCCCCACCCAGCCCTGTGTGCTAGGATCAGATACTTGATCCAGCATGCAGGGTTCAGGACTCCCCAGCCATGGTTCTGGAAATTTGACAGCAGGAGAACAGTGCCACCGCTTCCCCACTGGCAGGTTTCCAGATCTGGAAGGAGCCCTGTGGGCCAGACTACATGGCACCATGGGCTGGAACTGGCCCACAGACGGGGTTGACCACCCTTGCCTTAAGGGGTGAAGCTAAGCACTGTCATTGAGGCATGACAGTATTTCAAGACTCAAGAGAAAGACTGCCTCATCTATGGGTTTTTAAGTGAATAGGTCTTAAACCTTGTACTTATGACACATTTGAAGTGTTCAGTTATGTACACAGACAACATCACTTGCTATCTAAAAATTAGCAATTTTACTTGGGTGAAGCAACTTCAATATCATTATAATCAAGAATATAATTACATTCAAAATATCTCCTCCTTTTTAACTAATCTGTTGAAGGTTTGGCAAAGATGTTGATAATGAAGATGGTGTCAAGGGAATCTAAATCTCATGCATATGCAGTAAGGTTCAAGCCAAAAACACATTGTTTCTCATCAACCTCTGACTACAAGTACCAACAAACAAGCATTTACTGCCACAGCTGCAAATGAAATTCATGACACGGTTCTATAGGTACAATCACTGCAGAACAGAAAATGCTTTTAGCCACCATTAACACCACATTCAGAATAAGAAAAATATTGTAACTGTTGCTCAAGTCACCAAAAACATTCAAAGGTGCCAAGTTAGGAAGGGCACTGGAATTACCCCCCACCTGTACGGAGTCTGTGCTCCAGGAATAACTTCAAAACAATACTGGCTGCTTTTGCTTTAAGAGCAATAGAGCTAGGGCAGGCAGAGCAGACACATCAGCAGCAGCTCAACCAGGACTGCTTAGAAGTTTCCACCTGGATAAAAGCTGCTGTCCCCCTGTGCCCCCAGTGCTGGACCTGCACCCACAGGTTTTACTCCATATATGTTTTGCAAGGAACTACCCATTCTGGAATCTGTCATATTCTGAGAAACCTAGCATCACATTTAATTCATTATCTGTAATATAATATGAAGTTAAGTCTAAAAGATAAGTGACAACAAATGTTGCTTAGGAATGCATTATTAGGTAGTAATAGCATGCAGCATATTCAATGTTTTTATTCCTTAATTGTTCAATCCCCAACTGAAAGCTCTGCACAGTGTTTAAACACTGTGCACCACTTCCAACAAACCAAACCAAATCCAAAAAAGAAGAATCATTCCACAAGCAAGTTATTAGCATTTTAGTCTCAAATAAAAGTATCAGTGACTCACCTGCAGTGAAGTCGCTATTCAAATCTATAAATGCATGAGAATGGGGTATATACATTTTATTCCCAGTATCCAACGCAGTATGCCATGATAAATTCCTAAGAAAGACAAAGAATATAGAGCTGTCTTTATCCGATTAACAGCTAGGGCTCAAACTTGACAGTAATCCTTTTAAAAAGAAAAAAAATCTGTGTTTTTGTAAAAGTAAACAAATTCCCCGCCGCGATTATGTATTTCATGGTATATTGAACATCTCTTGATTAACTACGTGAAATAATGTGGACAGCATGTTTTGTTTCAGGAAGTTAGTTTCTCATAATATTGAATGAGTTTAAATGATCAAACTACACTAAGAGTACAAAAAGCCAAGAGGAAACGCAAAATAGTATCAGAGGTCTAACCACATTTTAAAACTGTACTTTTTTTGGTTTTCTTAATTCATTTCAGTCAAACTATTGTGTTACATATTTATCATCTTTGGATTTTTAGAGACCAGCAAAAACAGAGATAAGCACATGCTGTGCCAAGCAGCTTATGCCTTTTGTGTGTAAACAAAATATTTTGTTTGGTAAAACAATTATAAAAGCAAAACAAGAACGGAAGTGACGCACAAGAATTGAGGGGTGAAGCTGAGGGCATATACTGGGAACAAATCAATTGTACTATGGCAGCTGTGCAGAAACAAGCAGACTCTGCATTTGAAAGTAGAAAAAAGGAGCAAGGAAAGATGTAAAAAAGTAACAAACTCAGTCCTGGTTGTACCAGCAGTAAAGTGGCTGCACTGTTTTTGGAGGCAACTTTTAAAAATCAAGGTGCCTTGACTTGCGCAAGTAAACCTGTTCCTGCATCTATGATCAGTTTCCCAAGCATGATTAGCATAAGAACACATATGCAGTGAGGTCTGCAACTGTCAGAAATGTTGCTTAAATTTTGTAATAAAAAATAAAAAAGAACAGAGGTTTCTGTGTTTCTGCATAAAATCCTGTTTATAAACTCTTTTTATTAAAATATTATGGCTTTTTTATGTATTACACAATCAAGCTGCTGAAAAAAAAAATATTATCCCTCTCATTAATTCCACTCTCATCCCTTTCATTCAATATTTTGGACAAGCTACAAAAACTCTTAAAACAAAAAATCACCCCGTCCAATATAATAGTAAATATGCATCATTTCAGATTTCCATGGACTTTGCATTTGTTTTTTTGACTTCGGACAAATGTTGACAGTGCCATTTTAAATCTTAAAACAAGGCTTAGGGCTTTTTTAATAAAAATCCTAAGTATTAAAACAATTTTTTTTATTTTTTTTTAAACAGATCATCAGGTGGAGACTATATTCTGGCCTGTAATATTCAACCTTCCTCTGAACTATACCCAGTACATTTCTTTGTACCAACATGCTACTAAAACTATTTCCTCACAGGAAAAATAACTTTGTTCTCTCAGAAACCCGATAACAATCTTTCATTGTAATCACTCCAAGGTTACAGTTACTGTCATGAATACCCTTGAGGAATTTGCAAACACTGTTCCACAAGTCATAGTTTTACATAAAAGTCATCTTGATAAAATTCAAGTAGAGATTAATGACCAAAAGCATGACTCTTAGAAGGGCAGAGAATTTCCAATTATACTTTTATATAGTTAAAAAACAAGATTGTTTTCTGTACTATAATATAATGATTTGTTTTGCCAAAGATAAACAGATTTTCAAATAATGTCCCGATTGAGAACGTCTGCAAAGTGGGGCTGTTATAAACAGTTACATTTAAGAAAACCAGTCAGAAATTTATTAAAGCCTCTCATTTTAATATGCTTTTGACAATGTATTAGACTGATATCCAAGAATAAAAAAAAAAATCCTTAATTAAACATTTCTTATAAGCCAGAAAGATGTAAATTAGAAGATCTGAGGTACTGTTTCCATAGAAACGGTGGTATAATCTGATCGACTTTTCCAGTTCTAATAGGCTCCTTTTGACATAATAGCTAAAAAAATCCCCAGGGGAATGCAAAAGACTTCACAACAAACCATTTCTTTTCAAATGAGCATCAGTGTTTATTACATAAAAAAATTAAACAGCTGTCAGAGACCAGCTACATCTGGATTTACTCTGCAGCAGCGCAACAAGTGCCATAGTACATTTTCTTATTCATTTGATCAATTAAGATGATAGACTACACAGTAAAGATGACAGACTATGCATAAAGTTTTAGTTAAAAAACAAAAGTACTACATTATGGGTCTAAACTACTAGAGATTCACTTAAAGTGGAAAAATTAGTAAAAATATAGCTATGAAAAAAAAAAGAGGCTGTAATATTAAAAGTGAAGCTCTAGTAATGACAAGTTGATTTAAGAAGCCAGCCCTGTAAAATAATAAGTACCTTAAAGGTCTTACCAAAATTTGCAAAGGAAAGAATACAATAATCACAGAATCAGGCCAACAGATGACATATTAATATGTGGACGCTGAAAGCTAGGCATCCAAGTTTGAATTTTCTGCTAGTGTTAATCACATTCTGTTTTGAGTAGCAAAAATCTAGCTTCAATTCTTGTCAGAAAACTATTAAACCTGAGCATGCAATGTGCTTCTTTTACTTTTTCAAACGAATTGCAAATTTTGTTCTTATCCTTAAGTCTTTTTGGCAATTATTTTTTTCCTTCTATTAGCAATTTACTCAGTGTCCTGTGTTTCCTCTGCATTGCAATGACAATACAGTGGAGAGAGAATGCAGCTTTGTTGTCCAAGTAACTAGCTAAAACTTTATTTGAAATATAGGCATTTCCTTATACCTTTGGGGAGAGAATGTTAAAAAAAATGCCATTTGATTAATTTATATAAAAATATGTAACCAATAAAAAAAAAGTCGTGAGCCAAAACCAACAAAAATTTTAAAACACCATCATATAATATGAATCAGGCAATTAACCAATTTAGTTGAGAAAAAACTAAAACTAATGATTTTGTGGTACTAGCTATATATATGCAGAATAGTCACACCTGTAGATAATTTCAACAGGTCACTTCCACACCCATAAGTGAAAAACTGTTTGTTTTTTTTAATTGGTTCTCTTAGAATTTGTAAAAGCAGTCATAAGAAAAGCTTTCCATTAGGGCTGTGCGAAACAGCACCATTTCATTTTGACTTCCATTTCACTGTTTTGAAGGGACAGTGTTTTGTTTAGCTGTTTTGAAGCACTGTTCCTTTTCATTTCATTGAAACTGTTTTGCCGTTTCAACATTTTGCCCATAGGCTAGAATGGGGATTCACAAAAATGCCTATATCTTTATCAATTCTTGCCTGATGCAGATGAAAATTGCAGGAATGGTAGCCCGTTCTGAGGGCATGAAGCCTGCCATGTTTCAAGGAGATAGGTGCAGGGGTTTCTGGGAAACTGCACCTCAAACTGTTCAAAGCAAAACTCGTATCACTTGCCGGCAGCGGCAGCCTGC
>NW_005842726.1:334400-337276 GCF_000455745.1 Alligator sinensis | reverse complement strand
GCGCAGATCGGGGGCCGGCGCCCCAGCGCGGAAGAGCTGGGGGAAGCGATTCAGGAGCTAGATGTCAATATCTGAGCAGTCTTTCCCCACTCTTCCCCTCCCTCTCCTTAGTTTCTGTTTACCTGCAAGCAAGCCCAACTTCAAAACGTGCTGAAACAACTTCAATACGAAACACCGGTCAAAATTTCTCACAGCCCTACTTTCCATTAATTGACAAAATGTAATTTTTCAGTGGACCAAAACCCTAGTAATACATAGAGATGATGTCAGGCACTGAGCTCAAGGAAATTCTCAGAAGAGACTGTGATGGACAAAAGTAAAAAAAAAAAATTAAGAAAAGCAGAAGACAGTGGATTGTCTCTTCCACTCCTCTTACTGAACTCTTGGTATCCTCTACCTTCTAGAGAACTCAGGAGACCTGCAGGAGAGAAGCAGGAATTAAACCCAGAAGTTCTCCAAGTAAGTCATGGACTCTTGACATTCAAGTACTTTGCAGAGTCCAACAAACAACATGGATGTAATCATACCATTTACTGGTGTGAACTGATGCTTAAAATTCAAAATCAATTGAAAATAAATAGGAAAAAAGGGTTAGATATTTTTTATCCATTTGGCTTTTTTACTGTAGGATAGGAAATAGATGGACGTAAAAACCACAAGGGTAGACCTACTCATTCTAATTCAGAAGTTCATTCCCTTTGGGAACT
Source organism: Alligator sinensis (assembly GCF_000455745.1). NCBI lineage: Eukaryota > Metazoa > Chordata > Crocodylia > Alligatoridae > Alligator > Alligator sinensis. The sequence continues at coordinate 336,569 of NW_005842726.1, read as the reverse complement.
GTCAAGTAAATAGGGAGGAGAAGAGGGAATTAAAAGCAACAAATATACACCGAATCCAAAAGCAATTGCCAGAAACCAAAAACTACAAAAAAAAAAAAAAAATTTACCTCCAGTGAAAAGGTTCCAGTGTCATCAGACAATACCATACCAGCATTTATTGTAACACTTTAAGATACTGACTGAACCAGAGGTTAACTTCCTAGTGTGTCCCTAAACACAAACTATACAGAGTGTGGTGGTCTGTACATATGAACATTACTCGCACACATTTATCAGTTCCCTAACTAACGATAATGGATAGTCCATTGGAATCTGTAGAAACACCTTTCACTTACTTTTCACAATTTTTGTGATCTTTTAGTCTACGTATGAAGTTAGTGTCTCAGACTAAACTCAAAAGACTGTCATTGGGCTACATGTTTGTACAGCATCTAGCACATTAGTGTTGCACAAAGGTAATTAAAGCTAAATGGCACACAGTGCATTACTTAAGTGGATCCCAATACCACCAAGACACTATCTTGGACTTTCATGTCAAACAACACATTACTCAATTTCAGTTTTCTTGAAATTGCCACCCAACTATGGTTTTCCACAAGAATGCTGCAGAAATTAGAGTATTTGTTGTAGTCATGGTGGTGCAGGAAATGTGAGAGAAGCAAAGGACTTTGGGCAATATCTTTATTAGATCAACTACGTTGATAGGAGAAATGTTAGAAAAGCTTCAGGCACAAAGTGCCTTCCTTAAGACCCTTTCTCCATTTCTGCTTCTTTTCCAGGCCTGAGGAAGGACACTTTGTGCCTCAAAGCTTCTTTTCCTGCAACAACATAGTTTAATAAAAGATACTGAAAAAGGATCCTTGTTATTCACAGAAATTAGATGCAACATGCTGGAGTACATAAAGCATTGATCCTAAAAAGAAGAGGAGAAGAATGAAAAAGTTTCAAGGACTATACACCTCTGTGTCAACAAAATAGTATTATTAATTAAGGTTGACAGTGATGCATATGTACAAAGAAAGAAACATTAATAATGAATGTTAATAAGTAAAAATCTCGGCTTACCTGCCTATCAATATCTGTGGCTTATCCGTCTCATTTGTAACACCAAAGACATCTGGAACTAAATCACCATTGAAACTGAAAATAAGAGCAAATTCAACATCATCTTAATGCAAACTATCAGTACTTGGTATTATAAAATGTCCTTTGTTCAACTTGAGACACTAAACAAAAGCATTTTGTTTTGTGCTTTGACCTTGGAGTTTCATTTCTACACCAAATTGTTTAATACCAGGGTTCATACAAATAATCTCCCATAGTACGTCAAACCAAGATGAGGACTTGATGCAGGGATATGTCAGATACTTCAAACTGACTTATATGAAGTATCTTCACCACTTTGCTTTAAAGTTTATCATGGGATTCATTTCAAATCAGTTTCTGCATTCTTAAAACAACCCTAACTGCATTTTTCCACCCCAAGTTTGAATAAAACCTCTTTCCAATTCCTAGTGTTCCCAAAAGTTCTTCTGGTCCAACTGTGGGAGAAATTGGTATAATTTAATAATCTAATCCCAATCATCATACTTTCAACAGACCTCCTTTCCTTTTTCCTTATTGTTCCAGACTCAACAGTATGCTCAAAAAAACCTAGCAGTTCTGGTAGCCTGTTTGTTTGCCCTAAGTCTGACTTCAAGACTGACCTGTAACATACTTTGAAGCATACAACACCAGCAAACATGGAATCTGAATTCATATATTGTTAAGATCCAGCAAAAAAAAAAAAGTCGCCAAAACTGCCAAGTTTGGCTGGCCTATTTGAGTACAGGGAACATAACAGAAGTATAAGAACATAACACAGGATAGCTTTAAAAAAATAAAATAAATCAGACAACATGTTAAATATTCATCCATTATAACATGGGTGCCTCGGAAGACTGGGCAAACATTTAAGCTTCAGGATCATGTTTCATTAACAGTTACTAACATTTACACAGCAAGACACAGAAATATATATAAAAAAAAATATCACTGTTGTGGATGGCATATTTTTATTCAAAATTATGAACATTATAGTTAAAAGAAATGTATTTCTAATAAAACTCCCATTTTCCTTTGTGTCCAATGCAAACTAAGTAGAAAATAAAAAGATACCGATCTCTTTCC